>NC_057720.1:33018819-33067618 GCF_004010195.1 Chiloscyllium plagiosum | reverse complement strand
TTACAAGACATTCAACCTCCCTCGTCAACCAAGGTTCTCTCACACGACCATCTCTTTCCTGCCTGACAGGTACATACATATCAAGGACACGTCGTATCTGTTCATCATTCAGAAAATTCATCATTCAGAAAATCACCCCTAATCAAACCACTTAGTACTTTGAGGTACAGCCAATTAGCTCCACTATGTTCCCTGACTGATTTTCTCCTTTTTTTAAAATTGTGCATGATGGTTGCAATCTTCTGGAGCTACCATGAATGCATCTCATATTCCAACTAAACAAAATTGAAAGATTACATAAACACAAATAACTGTGGATGCTGGAAACCTGACATAAAAAGAGTGCAGGAAAAACACAGCAGATCTGGCAGCATTTATTGAGAGAAAAACAGAATAAATGTTTTGAGTCCAGTGACCCTTCATCAGAACCGATGATAACTGGGAAAGGTTCGTATTTAGGCTGGTGACAGATGGTGAGGGCAAGGAAATAGAGTAGATTTGGCCATGGGTACCCACATGGGCTCCAGTTTTGCCCGTTTTCTCTGTGGGTCCCGTGGAACGTTTCTTGTTCCAGTCCTAACAGGTCCCTCCACATAAATCTTTCTCTGGTACGTTCATAACATGATTCATGCTGCTTCCCTCTCTCTTGATCGGAATTGGAAGATTTATCAATTTTGCTTCCCGCTCTCACCTTCACCTGGTCCATCTCTGACTTCTCTCTTCACTTCTTTGATATCTCTGTTTCCATTTCTGGTGATAAACTGGCCACCAATAACCATTACAAACGTACTGACTCCCACAGTTCCTTTGAACATCCAGCCTTACACCCTGCTTCCTGCAAGGACTCTATCCCATTCTCCCAGTTTCTCTGTCTCTGTCACATATATTCTGAATATACCACCTTGGTGGTGGGAGGAGGGTCTTAGAAATGTCCATATTTGTCCTCAATTGAGGGTCTTTAGCTGTGTCTGTCAGATTTCCCACAGTTTGGCTCTCACTTGTTCTCTTCCCTCCCACACAATGATAGAGACTCCCGGTCCTCACCTTCTATCCCACTAACATCCACATCCACAGGATCTTAAGATGCTATTTCCACCACTTCCACCAGGATACCACTGCCAGACAGACATTCCTCTCTCTTCCCTTGTCAGCGTTCCACAGGGACCATACTGTCCACTCTCAACATCTCCCCACACCTCCACAAAACCTTCCCATGCAATCACAGAAGGTGCAACACTTGCCCATTTACATCTTCTCTCTTCATTATCCAAGGCCTTGACAATGCTTTTCACTGTGCCTCAATACATGTGACAATAAATTCAATTTAATTCAATTCAATACCTTCCAGGTGAAGTAGCAATTTACCTACACTTCATTCAATTTAGTCCGCTGTATTTGATGATCATAAAGTAGTCTCCTCTACACTAGTGAACATAAACTGTAACCACTTTGCCAAACACCTATGCTAAATCTATAAAAATATCCCTGAGTTCTCAGTTGCTTGCCACTTCAGTACACCACTGTGTTCCCATACCAACATTTCTGTCTCAGGCCCGCTACATTGCTCCAGTGTGGTTCAATGCAAGCTGGAGGAACAGCACCTTATCAATCCAGGCACCATACAGCTTTCAGCATTCAACATTAAGTTTAACAATTTCAAAATGTGATCATACTCCTCTGTGACGGTGACCTTTGACCCACACGCTGCATTATTTAGATTGCTCCCTGCACAGATGAGCCATTTTTTAAAAGTACATTTCCATTAATGCCCTTAATAGTATTTATCTCTGTCTCTCTCTCTCTCTCCCTCTCTCATGTAATCATCAGCTATTTCTTTGTTTGCCTATTGTCTATCTTCTCTCTCTGGGATCCATCTCCATGCACTATTTACTGTCGCCATCCCATCATCAGCACAAATACCACCTTTTTTCCCAGGGTCACTGGACTAAAAACATTAATCCTATTTTTCTCAAGTGATACTGCCAGATCTGCTGTGTTTCTCCAGAACTTTGTTCTTGAAAGATTACATGTTGGTGTTACAGCTCAAAAACACAGTGTCTCCACTAATGACCTCTCCACCCTCTTATTGTATCTCATACAATTACTGGATCTCTTATCACCTGATGCCTCATTCCTGGCAAGAGAAAACTGGGTTCATTAGTTTCACCTCTGCAGATCAAGTCACTTTCCATTTCACAATTCAGATAAATGCCAATCAGTCAGACTTCCGATGCTTCAAATCAACACTCTCTCATTGTTCCTGACTCATGCAAGGCACTAAATGGGCTTTTGGTGCAAAGTGATACATATTGTAGCTCTGCTAAAGCTCTTCTTTTCAATGGAAAAGTGTCCTTAGATTCCCCCTTTCACCAACAGTTACCTTCTGTTTCAAGCTTCTCACCAGATCTTTCAGAATACTAGACTAGAAGCAGCAATCAATTTTCATAAAGTAGACCATAAGATATAGGAGCACAATTAGGTCATTTGTCCAATCAAGTCTGCTTCACCATTCAATCATGGCTGACACCTTTCTAAACCCCATTCTGCTGCCTTCTCCTCATAATCCTTGATCCTCTGACTAATCAAGACCAGATCTCGGTCTTATTCAATTGGCCTCCACAGTCTTCTGCAGCAATGGGTTCCACAGTTTCACCATTCTCTGAATAAAGAAATTGCTCTTCATCTCGTTTCTAAAAGGTGGTCCCTTCATTCTGAGGGTGTGTCCTCTGCATCTAATCTCGCCTACTGGTGAAAACATCTTCTCCATGTCCACTCTATGCACCCTTTCAGTATTCTGTTTCAATAAGATCTCCCCTCATCCTTCTAAACTTCATTAAGTATAGACCCAGAGTGCTCAACCACTCCTCATATGACAAGCCCTTCATTCCCAGAATCATTCCTGTGAACCTCCTCTCAACCCTAAGGCCAGCACATCCTTCCTTAGGTACGGGACCCAAAACTGCTCACAATATTTCAAATGCAGCCTGACCAGAGCCTTATATAGCCCAGATTGCATGCTGCAACATTTTGCCATTCAAGTAATAATCCTTTTTACTGTTACTCCTACCAAAATGGATGGTTTCACACTTACTAACATTGTATTCCATCTGCCAGACCTTTGCCCACTCACTCAAAGTATCTATGTTCCTCTTAACACTTTGCTTTGCCACTCATCTTAGTGTCACCTGCAAACTTTGACACACTACCTGTGGCCCCCAACTCCAAATCATCTATATAGATTGTGAATAATTGCGGTCCCAACACCAATCCCTGAGTCACTGATTGCCAGCCAGAATAGCACTCATTTATCCCTACTCTTTGCTTCCTGTTAGTCAACCAATCATCTATCCAGGCTAATATTTTACTCGTAATGCCATGCATCTTTATCTTATGCAGCAGCGTCATGTGCGGCACCTTGTCCAAGGCCTTTTCGAAATCTAGGTACATTACATCCACTGGGTCCCCATTGTCCGCCTTGCTCATAATGTCTTCATAAAATTCCAAAAGATTTGTTAAGCATGAGCTACCCTTCATGAACCCATGCTGCAGCTGCCCAACGGGACAATTTCTGTCGAGATGCCTTGCTATTTCTTCCTTGATGATAGACTCAAGCATCTTCTGCACTACAGAGATTAAGCTCACTGGTCTACATGTCCCCATATTTTGTCTACCTCCCTTTTTAAACAGTGGCGTCACATATACTGTTTTCCAATCTGCAGGAACTGCCCCAGAGTCCAGCGACTTTTGGAAAATTACCCCCAAAGAACTTGCTATTTCACCCGCCATCTCTTTTAGTACTTCAGGATACATTCTATCAGGGCCGGGAGACTTGTCTATCCTTAGTTCCATTAGCTTGTCCAACACTATCTCCTCCGTAATAATGATTGTTTCCAGGTCCTCACTTACCTTTGTCTCTTTGACAGTTATTATATTATTAGTGTCCTCCACTGAGAAGACCGATACAAAATACCTGTTCAATGCCTTGGCCAATTCATCATATTCCATAACTAAATCCCCTTTCTCATTCTCTAAAGGACCAATGTTTACTTTAACCACTCTTTTTTTGTTTTATATATTTAGAGAAACTTTTGCTAAGGGTCTTTATATTCTGTGTGGGATTTTTTTCTCACATTCTATCTTACTTTTCTGTATAGCTCTTTTTGTGGTTTTCTATTGACCTTTAAAGTTTTCCAAATCTTCTAGTTTCATGCTGTTTTTGGCCAATGTGTATGCCTTCTCTTTCAATTTGATAGCCTCCCTTATTTCCTTAGACATCCAAGGCAGTTTTACCCCTTTTCTTACACTGGTATATACTTTTGCTGAGCACTTTGAAAAATTTCTTTGGAAGTCCTCCATTGCTTGTCAACTGTCCCACCATAAAATTTTTGTTTCCAGTCTACTTTAGCCAAGTCCTCCCTCATTGTATTGTAGTCTCCCTTGTTTAAGCACAGGACCCTGCTACTGGATTTTATCTTTACACTCTCCATCTGTATTCTAAACTCAACTACACTGTGATTGCTCCTTCCAAAAGGATTGCTCACTATGAAGTCATTAATTATTCCTGTCTCAGTACACAGGACCAGATCTAGGATAGCTTGCTCCCTCGTCAGTTCCATTACATACTGTTCAAGAAAACTATCACGGATACACTCAACAATCTCTCCTCCTCTAGGCTACCCTGACCAAGCTAGTTCAACCAATCGACATGTTAATTAAATCCCCCATGATAATTGGCGTACCATTTTTACAAGCATTTGTTATTTCTTTGTTTATGCCCGCCCCCAATGTGATGTTATTATTTGGTGGCCTATAAACTACACCTATCAATGACTACACCTATCAAACATCTCTAATAATATCCTGGATATTTAACTCCCGGTGGTGACCATCCTGTAACCATGTCTCCATAATGGCTACTAAATCATATTAATTCGCCATGATTTGTCCGTTACCTCATCAATCTTGTTATGAATGCTACGAGCATTCAGGTAAAGTGGCCTTATGATTTCTTACCCTCATGATTTCAAACATCTCCAATAATATCACCTGAGTTATCCTTCCTTTTTACTTCTTTCATAGTCTTCCTTGAACTTAAACCCTCCTGCAGGCATACTAACCTGCTGCTTAACCTTTTATTACCATCATACTTCCTGTTGTTTTCCCTTTCCCTTCCCCCTGACTCACTAGTTTAAAGACCTAGTGACCACCCTATTGATCCTTTTCGCTTGACCAGATTGTTCCAGATTGGTTCAGGTGGAGACCATCCCATCAGTACAGATTCCCCCAGTTCCAAAACTGATGCCAATGCCCCATGAAATGGAATCCCTCTTTCCCACAACACTCCCTTAGCCACGCATTTACTTCCCTAATTTTCTTAACCCTAAGCCAATTGGCATGTGGTTCAGGCAGTAATTTGGAGATTATGACCCTCGAGGACCTGTTCCTTAATTTTGTCCTAGTGCTTGACAATCCCCAAACAGGTCCTCCTTCCTAGCCTGGCCTATGTTATTTGTCCCAATGTGGACCACAACAACTGGATCCTCCCCCTCCCGCAACAATATTCTTTCAAGCCAGTCAGAGTTGTCCTGCACCCTGGCACCAGGCAGGCAAAACACCATGCGGGTCTCCCGATCTGGCTTGCAAAGGATACTATCTGTTCCCCTAATTATAGAATCCCCGATAACAACTTTTTGCTCCCCCCTCTTGAATGGCCTCCTGAACCATGGTGCCTTGGTCAGCTGGCTCATCCTGTCCACAGCCCTTTTCCTCATCCACACAGGGAGCAAGCATCTCATACTTGTTGGATATGGTCAAAAGCTGAGGCTTGTCCACTCCTGAACTCAGGATCCCTCTCCCTGCCTCACTTACAGTCACACCCTGTTGTCCCTGATCACAGACTGAATTTGAATTACTTAATCTCCCAGGTGTGACTGCCTCCTGAAACAAAGTGTCCAGGTAACTCTCCCCCTCCCGGATGTGCCACAGTGTTTGAAACTCAGATTCCGGAGTTCCTCCAGCAACCAACACTTGCTGCAAATGTGGTCACTGCTGTTCACAATGGGGATCAGCCAGCTCCCACATTGTGCAGCTACAGCACATCACCTGCCCAGCCATCTCTACTTAGTTAGTTACTTTATATAAATTCATGAGTTAAATAATTTCTAATAATTCTCTGCTATACTCCTTTTCAAATAACCAAATAATAAACAAAAAGAGAAAAAAAGTAAATTTTTAACCAATCGCATGATATAAAAAGAAATAGAACAAACTTTACCTTATCAACAAGCTACAGAGTCTTTTTTTTTAGTTAAAGGAGGAGGGCAGATGGGAGACACTACATGTGTATTGTCTCTGGATCAGCCGCTGCCCAAATACATCAATGGTTACCAATGATTGAGGACAGGCTAACTGGCCTATAATTTCCTGTCTTCTGCTCTCCTCTCTTCTTAAACAGGGGTGTTACATTAGCCATTTTCCAGTCCTCTGGAAACTCCCTTACCTCAGTGATTCCTGGAAGGTCACACCAACGCCTCCACAATCTCCTCCAGAACCATGAAGTGTAGTCCATCCATTCTGGGTGATTTATCCACCTTCATTTTCAGGTCTCTACCATTGCTTCCTGATACATGCCTTGGAACATTTTTCTCCTTACTTTGTTGTAAGCAGAAGATGGCACTGACTGTGTTTCCCCACAAAAGTCTGGCTTAGATTGGGTTTGGTTACTTCAGTGGAATAAATGCATTGCTCTTACCTGTAACCCAAGTTCCAGAGCCACATTGAGAAGTGTAATATCTGGTGGAATGTCAGCTGGTGTAGCTATTTTAAATGCATCCTGGGCGAGTTTGAATATGAGGGAGGAGGAGTGAATGTTCTTCCGAATAGCTTCCAGGACAGTTCGCAACCGTAGCATATCTCCTGCGATTAATCAGAAGGAGTAATTTAGATCCTATTGATTTACCAGTTTGGACCTTACACATTAGTCTGTAACAAGGTAAATGCTATTAATCTAGGCTACTGAGAAACCTTCAAGAAAGGAGAACAAACAACATGATGATATTGCGCCAAGAAGCTTTTGGAAAAGTATTTTGACAATATATGCTGTAACTCCCCTGGTGACTTCCTGACCTTTTAATTACCAGTCACCATAGTCTTACCAAACCATATATTACAGAGAGATGACTGGTGGTGATTTAACCTGGGGGCCATCATACCTGAGGTGAGGGGAGAGGTTGAGAAGGAGAGTCCTTCACTGTAACCTCAGCCAGTGATGGGAATTGAACCCACGCTATTGGCATCACACTGCTTTGCAAACCAACCATTCCTGAAGAAGGGCCTGTGCCCGAAACGTCGAATCTCCTGTTCCCTGGATGCTGCCTGACCTGCTGTGCTGTTCCAGCAAAAAAGTTTCAAACCAACCATCTGGCCAACTGAGCTAAAGCAACTCCCTAATTACCGGTATTTACAAAAACATTTTAAAAAGTGCTCACTTTCTTCTTAAGTATTTGAATTTACACCATGAGTATTAATGATATTAGTAATCAACCTGGCTTGCAGGATTTACTGTGTTCAGCAATGGAAGCCAATTGAATTCAAACAACTAAAATGCTCTTCCTGCTGAGCTTGTATTTTAATGACTGCTCAATACAGGTTTAATTTGTAGAGCCAACAGACTACGGTCTATTGTCATCATTCATGCAAAATGCATTTAATTTTGAAGACAGCCTAGATGATCACTTTTACCTATTGACTAGGAGAACTTTGATATTGTTTTAAGATTTCAAAATTGTTCATGCCCTGTATTCTATCCTGTAGTGTTAATGGTTTGATCTGCACATCACCATCCCAGTAAGAACACATGAAACAGATAAGGCAGAAAAAGTCCAGTTGATGCATGGCATCTGGCTCATTCAGTCACATTGCTGGTAACTGGTTCTCAGCATTCCCAGCTATCAGCAGTTATACAATTGAGAAAATAAATTGTAGGGAAATTCAGAAGTTCTAGTAATTTTCTCTGATCCAGACAGGGAAATTAAAACGGTCACTTTGTATATTTCGATAAGCAGAACGCATTTTAACAATGTTACCATTAAACAACTACATAAAACACATTGGGTTGTAAAAATGTTCACAATTGAAGATAAAATTTCTTCCCCAAATATAATATTTTTCCTTATGGAAATATTAATGTTTATCACCCCTCTTACTTGTAAAATTAAATATGCTTCACAGTTACTGCCCTGAGGTTCACCGAGCTCAACAGTTCTGATCTCCTCAACTTAATCCAAAAATGTCCACTGTTCCAATCTAAAACTGAGCAGCATTTTGTTCCCAAACTTTTTTTTTTAAATCAGCTCAACTTAAACCCAATTCCATAACATTAGCTTTTGTTTCATTTATAGATTCTCCACTCCTGAAAAAGGTACCTTTCTTTCCCAGCACCATACAACATGCTGAAGATAAATGTTTGCAGTTGAATTCCTCCTGTCCAACCACAGACCATAATTAATCTCTCTGATGTGGGGCACAACAAATCAGCAAGTCGCTTTCTTTCTCTTGGTGCCCTCTCCACCAAGATAAAAATTTTCTGAATTGGGAATATGGCTGCATACTGTTACCTCATCATGTAATTCAGTAAGCCACATGGACAATGAAAGTTCATTTTTGTTTGTGCTAAGACTACCTTTGGCAGCTGTTAACATTGTGGAGGCCAGCTCACATTGTTGAGACTCAAGGTGTCCTAGGGTAAACCACCGTGGATATCGACTAGGTACAACTGAAACGATATGATGAGGATGGGAAACGTCGCCAGCATGTGATGTTGATTCCAGAACAGGTAACCTACAAAAAAAACAACAACAGTGATATGTTGTAGGTGATAGGAAATAGATATCATTGATTCATTAGGCTATTGTGTAGCCTAAATGTACAAATCACATATTGATGCTTTTATCGGGTAATAGCCTGACGGAGAGTAGTTCTGTTTTCGACTATTGCATATCCAGGCTTTAATGTTCTGCAAATTCAATGTTTTCCCCATTATATTTGTGTAAACATGAAGATACAGAGAACAAAAATGTATGACAACAAAAGACATAAATGCATTTGTTCTACAAAGAATGGAAGTGTGGGTCGAGAGAGGTGGGGAGAAAAGGACCATAGAGCATACATCTTCCCTGCATTGACCCTGATCCCCTGATGTAAAACCAGATTTCTGGTGAGGAAAATTAGGCATGAAAATGTTACCCTATCAAGCTTCAACCAAGACTACTTTATATCCTGGGTTTAGCCCAGTGCCAACTGGCTATCATTCAAGTGAAATAGTGCTTCTCCCCATTAAAGATATTTCAGGACAAATAAAGGTATCTTGTGTTAATGGTACACCGACTTTGCTTTTAAGCAAATTATCGCCAGCCTGACACACAATTCGAAATAGGTATGACAAAGAATCAAGGTTCAAAGCCTAACAGCAGACTCTCCCAGTATCACACAAAATAGGTATCCTTCCATAACAATAGGAAACTCAGAATAAAGGACTAGGAACATTCTCTTCTGTATCACCTCAGATGCTTGTCTTGTACCTTTTGTAGGCAATCCCAGGTTCACAGCCTTGTGAAGCCCCAGGATAAATAAAGAGGTTACACATCCAATATAACAGGTGCGTGGGAACTGACTGCTCCTATGTTACATAGACAGCAATGTCAGGGACCATTTATTGCTTTGAATTTTGAAGAGAGTCATAAGTCACATGTCACCAGGTTATAGACCAACAGGTTTATTTGAAATCACAAGCTTTCAGAAAGCAGCTCGTTCATCAGGTCAAGGAGCAGCACTTGGGATTTCAAATAAACCTGTTGGACTATAACCTGGTGTCCGGTGACTTCTGAATTTGTCCACCCCGGTCCAACAACAGCACCTTCACACCATAATTTTGAAGATGGTGTAACCATTTCCCAGCAAATTAGCAATGGCTGACTTAGGGGTCTGATGGAAGAGTCATGCTTAATTTTAGTCACTTTTCCTTTAGGGCCTTTGCTTGCAATCTTCCCTTCCCTTAACCTACCACACACAAGATACCACGTACAGATTTATGCCCTACTAGCATCCCATTGCTTTCAATGCCATATTTGCATTCTTGCAGGATGTTACAATATTAAGATCCTATTACTTTTAGATCAGAAACCCTAGTTTATCAAAGCATTAGGTGACCGACATAATCACACAAAAACGAGCTGTCACCCATCCCTGTCTTATGTTAGTTACCTGCACTAGTTCAGTAGTTCTAGTAGTTTTTAGTGGTATGATAAATATACATTAGTGATTGGTTCGAACTGCTCATATGTTTTGTTAACACCCAATAATCTAAACAACGAGGTCAGAAATAGTATGCATCCAGTACCAGAACTGAATGTTTTAAATTAAATTACAAACCTCATTGCTCTTAAAGCTAGTTTGTATGCAAGGTCAGTATCATGCGACAGTAAAGCTGAAAAAAGATACTTTGCAAAAGTATGCATCGGCACACTTTCCCGGTGAATCACTTCGCCCAGGCCGCTGAAAGGACCTCCTGTTAATGATAAAAATTGCTGTCAGTTCAGTTGAAGGAGGAATACCTTTATGATTTTTTTGCATAGACAGTTTCATTTGCAAGGTGACATTTTTACATATTGCGGTTCAGTTTTATTTTTGCACAGGTTGTGCTAATTATTTTTCAAAATGATTGTTTATTTTGGAATAGAACAACTATTTTTGTGCAAATTATCATGGAACACCAAGATCAAAGGATTGAACATTGAGAGGGATTCTCCTAGTTGTCACTCATAAGGTGCTGGAAGATCTATGGAAACCTAGGAGAAACACTAATTCAGAGAGTAATAAGAGTTTAAAAGCATGGAAAGAGGCCCTTCAGCCCATCATGTCCATCCTGGGATTTCTACCATTTCTTCAACGTTTCCACAGATCTACTGGTGACAGCTCAATAATGGGGGAAAAAGTCTTGGGGAGAAATTAACCAAGTTCAGTGTTTTCTTACAGAAGACATTTTCACTGATCCTCCTGTTCTTGCTTTCTGTTCCTTAACTTAATTTTGTAACAGAAGTAAATGCAATTGGTGAGACTGATTGCATATACAACACCAATTTAATATTGCAGAAGATTTATGAAAACATGGTTTTCTGATAATAACACAATTAAATATTTTCTCAGTGTCTTCATCAAGTTCAATTCAGGACCAATACCATCATTAAATAACAATTTAAATATCAAATGTCAATCACAATATATGGAATAACTTAACTTAGCCATCCTCTCTGTAGAACATGCCTTTATCACAGGATTTATCAAGTCTTTGAAGTAAGTGAAAAAGCACAGTCCACAAAAAAAAGCAACTTGCATCTTAGTGTCTTTACTTTTGAAGGTACTGTACTGCATGAATTTAGCCTGAATTTAAACATTACCACTTCCAGAGCTGAAAGGCTAATTGCCTAAAGCATGCACTATCCAACCTAACCTATCTTGCCAGAGAAACTATGGATGTTCCACTTTTTTCTCATCAAAACATTTTGATTTCTATAGAGGAATTAGTTTACCTTCTAATAAGATAATAGACTGTTTGCGTAGGACTTGTACAAGCATTTCATCTAATTCAAGTTCCTGTAGTTTGAAGATTATTTGCTCCTCATTGCGGCAGACCTTGTCTTGGGCATAGAGGCCCTCAGGCATTACTCTTTGCTGACCCATCCCCATCAGTGCCACCTCCATGGCCAGTGTAAGGTAGGATTCATTGCTGTCTAGGCAGCCCGACACAGCCACATGTTGGTAGGTAGCAGGCTTCAGGTCATTGCTAGAATCTAATGGGATAAGGAATGATATTAGTCTTGAAGAATCATGGACAAATGTCAATATCTGTTCTACCAATGAGTTCTGGGACACATTAAAAACCCTGGGTTTTTTTGTTTGGTCTATTCACCAAACTTAACCACCTCAAAAAAGGAGCAGCTGTTACGGCCAGAAATTTTTCCCATCCTCCATCTTGGATTACCCAGAGAGGAATTTGTTAAGCGTGCACATGAAAATTTTCTGATTCAGTATGTGGATGTATGTACCTATTAGAGAAGGTGCAAAACTTGACCTACTCTTGGGAAATAAGGCAGGGCGGGTTATTGAGGTGTCAGTGGGGGAGCACTTTGGGGCCAGCGACTATAATTCTATTAGTTTTAAAATAGTGATGGAAAAGGATAGACCAGATCTAAAAGTTGAAGTTCTAAATTGGAGGAAGGTGAATTTTGACAGTATTAGGCAAGAACGTGAATCCTTAGAAGAGTGTAAAGGCAATAGGAGTATACTTAAGAGGGAAATCAGGAGGGCAAAAAAAGAGCACATGAGATAGCTTTGGCAAATAGGGTTAAGGAGAATCCAAAGGGTTTTTACCTTAAGGACAAAAGAGTAATTAAGGAGAGAATAGGGCCCCTCAAAATTCACCAAGACATTTGTGTGGAGCTGCAGGAGATGGGGCAGATACTAAATGAATATTTTGCATCAGTATTTACTGTGGAAAAGGACATGGAAGATATAGAATGTAGGGAAATAAATGGTGACATCTTGAAAAATGTCCATATTACAGAGGAGCAAGTGCTGGATGTCTTGAAACACATAAAGATGGATAAATCCCCAAGACCTGATCAGGTGAACCCTAGAACTCTGTGGGAAGCTAGGGAAATGATTGCTGGGCCTCTTACTGAGATATTTGTATCATTGATAGTCACAAGTGAGGTGCTGGAAGACTGGACGTTGGCTGACGTGGTGCCACTGTTTAAGAAGGGTGGTAAGGACAAGCCAGGGAATATAGACCAGTGAGCCTGACGTCGGTGGAAGGCAAGTTGTTGGAGGGAATCCTGAGGGACAGGATGTACATGTATTTGGAAAGGGAAGGACTGATTAGGGATGGAAAATCATGCGTGGGAAATCATGTTTCACAAACTTGATCGAGTTTTTTGAAGAAGTAACAAAGAGGATTGATAAGGGCAGAGCGGTATATGTGATCTATATGAATTTCAGTAAGACGTTCGACAAGGTTCCCCATGGGAGACTGGTGAGCAAGGTTAGATCTCATGGTATACAGGGTGAACTAGCCATTTGGATAGAGAACTGACTCAAAGGTAGAAGACAGAGGGTGGTGGTGGAGGATTGTTTTTCAGACTGGAGGCCTGTGACCAATGGAATGCCACATGGATCGGTGCTGGGTCCTCTACATTTCATTATTTATATAAATGATTTGGATGTGAGCACAGGAGGTATAGTTAGTAAGTTTGCTGATGACACCAAAATTGGAGGTGTAGTGGTAGCGAAGAAGGTTACCTCAGATTACAATGGGATCTTGATCAGATAAGCCGATGAGCTGAGGAGTGGTAGATGGAGTTTAATTTAGATATATGTGAAGTGCTGCATTTTGGGAAAGCATATCATAGCAGGACTTATACACTTAATGGTAAGGTCAGAGGGAATGTTGCTGAACAAAGAGACCTTGGAGTGCAGGTTCATAGTTCCTTGAAAGTGGAGTTGCAGGTAGATAGGATAGTGAAGAAGGCATTTGGTATGCTTTCCTTTATTGGTCAGAATATTGAGTACAGGAGTTGGGAGGTCATGTTGCGGCTGTACAGGACATTGGTCAGGCCACTGTTGGAATATTGCGTGCAATTCTGGTCTCCTTCCTATCGGAAAGATGTTGTGAAACTTGAAAGGATTCAGAAAAGATTTACAAGGATGTTGCCAGAGTTGGAGGATTGAAGCTATAGGAAGAGGTTGAATAGGCTAGGGCTGTTTTCCGTGGAGCGTCGGAGGCTGAGGGATGACCTTATAGACGTTTATAAAATCATGAGGGGCATGGATAGGATAAATAAACAAATTCTTTTCCCTGGGGTGGGTGAGTCCAGAACGAAAGGGCATAGGTTTAAGGTGAGAGGGGAGAAATATAAAAGAGACCCAAGAGGCAACTTTTTCACTCAGAGGGTGGTATGTGTATGGAATGAGCTGCCAGAGGAAGTGGTGGAGGCTGGTATAATTGCAACATTTAAAAGGTATCTGGATATGAATAGGAAGGGTTTGGAGGGATATAGGTCAAGAGCGCAAATGCTGCCTAAACTGCTGTGCTTTTCCAGCACCACTCTAATCTAGACTCTGGTTTCCAGCATCTGCAGTCATTGTTTTTACCCAGGGACATGGGTCAGGTGCTGGCAGGTGGGACTAGATTGGACTGGTATATCCAGTTGGCATGGACGAGTTGGACCGAAGGGTCTGTTTCCGTGCTGTACATCTTTATGACTCTATGATTCTCAACATGATTACCTTATAAACTTGCAATTTCTATCATTTTCACTTATGTTCTTGTGATTTAATTCAACAATATTTACGGTTGTTTGGTAGTATTTCTGTGAAGGACACATTTTGTCAAGCTTTTCATCATTTACTGTACTTTCAGAATAATTTCCAAGCATTCGTATGTAAGGGGAAACCACATTTATAATATACGTGAGAAGTGTGCTGATTGATTGGAAATGGCAAGTGGACTGTGATTGCTGGAGGCATTGCCATGGGGAATGCATAACTCATCATTTAACTGGTGCATGGTTCATAGCAACGCCTCTACCGATCAGTGTCCATTTGCCAACCAATCAGCACTCTCTTTTACAGTATAAATAATGTTTTCTTTTTCTATTGGAATTTCTTGTAAATTATCCTGTTAAGTACAAGATGAAAAGCCCCAGCAAAATGTGACTTTTTTTCAACAATATGATGCATATTAATGGTAGTGTCCCTCCACAACTCAATGTCATGTGGAAGATTTTTCTTACATCAGAATCTAGGTATATAAAGTAATTTATCTCAATCAAATGAAATTTCTATGAACTTTTGCAATTAAACATTACATTTCGCATAAATGTAAAGCATTTTTAAACAAACAACATTACTGTGACCTGCTCATTTATATATTGAAATGTGCATATTTTAATTTAACTTTGCAGCTCCAATATCGTACATAGCTACAATCCTCATTCTTCATTACCAGCAGCAATCTCACTAAAAGGTAGCACTGATCAGTTGCATGTTTGTTGAACAATCACATTTCTCCTTTATATTACTTTAATAAAGCAAGTCCATGGATTTTAACAGGAAACCCAGTGGTTTGGAACCTCATGCATTAAACTAACCCTTAACTACCTGTTGCTAACCGTGCAGCAAAAACCAAAACCACAGTGTAATGGAGTTATTTAAATAATTAAAAACAGCTTCACTCTAAACTTGCCAGCCTGACTCGCCTTCCCTTTTCATGTTATATATTTAGATGGGAGAAATGCACTGAGACTAAGGATATATTTGGGAAAACTTCATTTGAGTATAGCACACATGAATCAAGGAAATTAAGGCTACCAACATCAGAGCCATAGGACTGGTCTCAGTAACCCATCCTGTGTCCACCAACAGAAAGAATAACAGCTTTCACAGAGCTACTCCACCTAGTGGTAATACTTATAACTTAATTGATGCAAATAATAAACAGAGGATCTTCTCTTACCTGCTGTGTCCATACAACTCTCATCTTCTAATCGGCAAGCTTCAGTTAGTGTGATGAATAGGCACCCAATTGGATCCAAAGGATGACCCACCCACCCTTCCAAATTTGTAATAGTAGTTACCCCTCTGTGTAATAATTCTGAAAAGAAATAATGTAACCAAGATCAGAAGAGTGTATTATGCATCTCTTCACTGATTTAAAAAATCTTCATATTCACTAACAAATCGCAGATATTTTTTTGACTAAACTCAATGTATTCAATTCAATTCAATGTTTCTTTGTATGCACAGTACATTTCTTTATTTCGAACAGGCTTTGTTATTCCCTTTAATTTCCTTCCTTGAAGTTTATTCTCTACTACCATCTTCACTTCAACAGAGATGAAGGAAAAAGACAGTAGTCATCTGCTATGATCAAATGCTTTCTACAATCATAAGGAAAATTCATTGGATCACACCCCAAATTCCTCTTCACATATCTGATTTACTTGCTTATTTCCATAGCATTCCTAAGTAGAGGGCTCTTTAAGAATGATCAGTTAATTCAAATCCATGGAGCTCCAACTTGAGAACAGTTTTAGTGGAGGAGAGTTAAATATTCCCAACATTAAAAAACATTGACTTTGTATTCTTTATTGGACATTGGTGTCCACTCATGTTTTGCATTTTGAAGTGCCTTTTAGGACCACTAATACAAAATGAGTGGAAAATGTCCAGCAAGATGACTACCTAAGTACTCTAGTTACAAATACCAATGTCCTGATTTGCCCGATATTTAGTCTCTGTTCACAATCGAGAATGCCCAGGTACTTCCTATGAGCAGAAACTAAACTATTATGATGATGCTCTTGTTAGCAGTTCATAAATAAAAGCAACTGCTGAGAATTTGCTTTAGAAATACGTTCACTCCCATTGTACATTACAGACTACATGATCACTCTCCCTGCATTCCTGTTGTATTCATTGTGCTTTTTTTCCCGATTTTATCTGATTCTGATTTAATTGTTGTTCTTAAGCCTTTCCTCCCTTCAAAGTGAAATCTTAAAAATCTAGCAAACTGTGCATAATTTGCAATCCAAGCTAACGACTTGCGTATTTCTGCCTGAATTTGATCTGGTGCTCATATATGATACAACAGCTGCACAAGACAGGCTTGAGCTATTACATTTGTTCAGGTGATGAAGAATGGAACCAAACTAGGTTAGAAGATTGCCAAACCTATTTGAATCCTTTTTTTCTTAAAAATAAAACACCTGTTGATGGGTGCTTGGTATTTCTGGAATAAATTCCTGATGTCACTTCTTGAAAGAGACTGAAGTTATACTGTAAATTTAAAATATAATTTTTGTCACAATTGAAAAATTCAAATTATAAAAGCTGCAAACCATCCAACCCTTAATAAGTCTGATTGAAAGTCTTGCATGCCAGTGCATTTCCTATGGAAAAAAAAGACAAAAATAGTTTCCCATGAAGTAAATAGCAATGTAGGTATGATTATTGGGTATGCAGTTTATGAAGCTCGATCTAATGGTGGGATTGTGTCACTACATCTGTGGTTGTACACCAGATACATTGATGCCCAGCTTCTATGGGCACATTAGGACAACTTCCTGTGACATTATGGCTTAAAACAAGAGACAGACTATATTCGATTTAATAATTTGATAGCAACTGAGACAGATTTAATAGCGACGATAACACAATGAGTTCAATGTTGTGTTTAAAGAGGAGAAACATGAAACAGCTACTAAAATTTAGAGTTAGTTAAGGCCGGGATCAACAGAATGATATAGACTATCCACAGTAAACTGAGAGACTCTGTCAACGGGTAAAATGACAGAAGAGTAGTTGTGTTAAAAAAGAATGTAATGTGACATAGAACAAGTTATAACACAATGGTAAGAGTTCAATTTGGCAAAAACTATTGATGGACAATTTGAGGTAAGGCAAAAGTGAGGACTGCAGATGCTGGAAATCAGAGTCTAGATTAGAGTGGTGCTGGAAAAGCACAGCAGGTCAGGCAGCATCCGAGGAGCATGAAAATCAACATTTCAGGCAAAAGTCCTTCATCAAGAATGAAGGCAGGGAGCCTCCGGGGTGGACAGATAGACATCAAACTAAAAGGGAAAAACATACTAAAATGCATAATAGCAAAAGTCCTAGTGTATCAGAGAAAAATAAAGAAGAAAGGCTATCAAAACAGATAATAAGTGGTACAAAAAAGGACAATGAAAAGAAACTTACAGTGGATGTCAAACTCAACACAAAGCTTATACAATTATAAATTTAAAAAACTGTGGTTAAAAGTAACATGGACCCTTTAAAACCTGACAACAGTGTTCTACAAAAAAGTGATAGACATATTAAGATATTAGAGTCTAGACTCTGATTTCCAGCATCTGCAGTACCCACTTCTGCCATATTAAGATAGTATTATGTCAGTATTTACAATAGACGAAGTGGATGACATGTTGGACAGTCCTAGGAAATTAATATAGACCTCTGAAGGGAACTTCACTTAATAAAGCAACAGTAATGAAGAAGAAAAAAAAGCAATAAAGAGTGACAAACTCCCAGGATCAGACAGTTCTTACCACAGGATTTTAAAGCAAGAGAACATTGTAATAAAACTGATACCCCAACTGTAATTTTCCAAAGTTTTTTGGTTTGTGATTAATTCCTTTAGATGAAAAGTTGTACATATCCCTCTGCTAATTAAAACAAGTTCAGAAATGGAATTATAGGCTGGTTAGTCTAACATTTGTAAGAAAATTACAGGAGTCTATAATCAAAATTGTGGTGATTAGCATTTTGAAAGATTTTAGCTGATTGACAGTGTCATCAAGGAGCTGTAAAAGATAGGTCATACCTGATAAACCTGACTGAATTATTTGAAAAATAAGGTGTTAGATAGGATGTTACTTAAACTGAGTTTCAAAGGGCATTCAGTAAAGTTCCTCTTAAGAATTTGTTAGCTGAGATTGAAGGTAATGAAATTGAGGGCAAGTTATTGTTTATGGAATTGGCAGTTACAAAGACAATAGACTGGTACTCTAATTACCATCATGTGATTAATGATGACCAACAGGGACCTGTGTTGGAAGCTCAACATTTTGCCGTATTTATAAACAAATTAGATGATGGGGCAAGACGTTACACATTCAAGGTTGTGGATGACGCAAAGATGATTGGGATTGTAAGCATTGTAGATGGAACTTAAAATTACAAAGGGGTTTTAATAGATTCAATAAGCAAAATTGTAGCAAATAGATTTCAATATAAGCATGTACAATTGATTATAACTTGAAGAACCTGAGGTAGGCTGGATAGATTAGATTCCCTACAGTGTGGAAACAGGCCCTTCGGCCCAACCAGTCCACACCGACCCTCCGAAGAGTAACTCACCCAGACCCATCTCCCTCTGATGAATGCACCTAATACTATGGACAATTTAGCACAGCCAATTCATCTGACCTGCACATCTTTGGATTGTGGGAAGAAACTGGAGCACCCGGAGGAAACCCACGCGGACACAGGGAGAATGTGCAAACTCCACACAGACAGTCACCCAAGGCTGGTATCGAACCTGGGACCTGGTGCTGTGAGGCTAACCACTCAAACAGCCAACCTGTGTGAGGTAATCAATTGTAGACAAAAAAAGATAGATCATAATATTTCCTGATAAACTGTGAAAAACCAGAAGAAGTGGGTGTCTCAAGAAATTTGTGGTTTATGTTGGTTAAAATGTCATGTACAGATATGGAAAAGGAATAATAGAATTCTGGCCTTTATATGTAGAGTACGAGAATTCAGGGGTTCAGAAGTCATGCCGGAATTGCACAAAATCCTGGTTATACTACACATGACATACTGTCTTGAGTTCTGGACATTATATCTTAGGATCAGAAAAGATGATGACAACTTGAAAAATGTCTATATTACAGAGGAGGTGGTGCTGGATGTCTTGAAATGCATAAAGGTTGATAAATCCCCAGGAACCAATCAAGTGTATGCTGGAACTCTGTAGGAAGCTAGGGAAGTGATTGCTGGGCCCCTTGCTGAGATATTTGGATCACTGATAGTCAAGGTGAGGTGCCGGAAGACTGGAGGTTGGCTAGCATGATGCCACTATTTAAGAAAGGTGGTAAGGAAAAGCCAGGGAACTATAGACTGGTGATCCTGACATTGGTGGTGGGCAAGTTGTTGGAGGGAATCCTGAGGGACTGGATTTTCATGTATTTGGATAGGGAAGGACAGATTACGGATTGTCAACATGGTTTTGTGCGTGGGAAATCATGTCTCACTAACTTGATTGAGTTTTTTGAAGAAGTAACAAAGAGGATTGATGAGGGCAGAGGGGTAGATATGATCTATATGGACTTCGGTAAGGAATTCGACAAGGTTCTTCATGGTAGACTGGTTAGCAAGGTTAGATCACATGGAATACAGGGAGAACTAACCATTTGGATACAGAACTGCCTCGAAGGTGGAAGACAGAGGGTGGTGGTGGAGGGTTACTTTTCAGACTGGAGGCCTGTGACCAATGGTGTGTCACAAGGATCGTTGCAGGGTCCACTGCTTTTTGTTCATTTATATAAATGACTGGGATGTGAACACAGGAGGTATAATTAGCTAGTTTGCTAATTAGAGGTGTAGTGGACAGCGAAGAAGATTATCTTGGATTACAATGAGATCTTGATCAGATGGGCCAAGGCGTGGCAGATGGAGTTTAATTTAGATAAATGTGAGGTGCTGCATTTTGTAAAGGCAAATTAGGGCAGGACTTATAACTTAATAGTAAGGTCCTGGGAGTGTTGCTGAACAAAGAGACATCGGAGTGTAGGTTCATAACTCCTTGAAAGTGGAGTTTCAAGTAGTTAGGATAATGAAGAAGGCATTTAATATGGTTTCCTATATTGGTCAGTGCATTGAGTATAGGAATTGGGAGGTCACGTTGCAGCTGTACAGGACATTGGTTAGGTCACTTTTAAAATATTGTGTGCAATTCTGGTCTCCTTCCTTTCGGAAGGATGTTGCGAAACTTGAAAGTGTTCAGAAAATATTCACAAGGATGTTGTCAGGGGAAGGTTTGACCAATAGGGAGAGGCTGAATAGGCTGAGTCTGTTTTCCCCGGAGTGTCAGAGGCAGAGGGGTGACCTTTTTGAGGTTTATAAAATCATGAGAAGCAGGGAAAGGGTAAATAGACTAGATCTTGTCCCTGGGTTGGGGGAGCCCAGAACTAGCGGACATAGGTTTCTGGTGAGAGGGGAAAGATTTAAAAGGGACCTAAGAGGCAACTGTTTCACACAAAGGATCGTGCACGTTTGGAATGAACTGCCAGAAGAAGTGGTGGAGTCTGGTACAATTACAACATTTAAAAGGCATTTGGATGGGTATATGAATAGGAAAGTTTAAGAGGGATATAGGCCAAGTGCTGGCAAATGGGACTAGATTAATTTAAGATATCTAGTCGGCATGGACGAGTTGGACTGAAGGGTCTGTTTCCATGCTGTACATCTCTATGACTCTAATGTATTGCCCTTTGAGATAATGCAGCATGGATTTACTAAAATATCTGGTCTCCAAAATTATTAGGAATAATTACATAAGCTAGCATTGTTTTCTCTGAAATTTTAACGGTCAAGGAGTGATTTCAACAAAGTTTTCAAGATTTTATGAGAAAGCAATACAAAGAAGCCATTTTCATTCGTCGAGGAATCCAGGACAAGGGTGGGTAAGCTTGAATATTGATATTCAAGAAATATTAATATTCTTGAATATTAATCCAAAAATATTAATAACACAATGGTGGCTAAACTTACAAACACTTTTCTGCAAGTGGTACCTGAAGCTGGGTCATTGTTAATTCAATTGGCATCTGTGAGCCAATTTGTTTTTTTATTCATTCATAGGAGAAGGGCAGTAGTAACTGGGCCAGCCTTTATCATCCATCCCTAATTGCCCAGAGGGCAGTTAAGAGTCCCTTTGCTGTGGGTCTGGAGTCATTTTGCTGTGGGTCTGGAGTCACATGTAAACAGACCAGGTAAGGATGGCAGTTTTCTTCCCTAAATGAGGTTAGTGAACCATATGGAGTTTTCCAACCATCGCCAACGGATTCATGGTCATCATTAGACTCTTAATTCCCGATATCTGCCTTGGTGGGATTTGAACCTGGGTCGCCAGCATATTACCTGGGTTGCTGGATTAACAGTCCGGAAATATTACCTCAAGGCCATTGCTTGCTGGAGGATTAAGGGATATGGGGCACAGACACAAATGCCGTTAGGTCACAGATCAGCTGTGATCTCAATAAATAGTGGAAGAGGTTTAAGGGCTTACTCCTGGCTTTATCTTCCTAATTTAGTGGAAAGGCTTGCTTTTAAACCCATTATGCAGCACTGGATGGAGAAGAATTTGACAAGATGTAGTGACTGAAAACAAGAGAGTTTGGTTTTGTGAACATTGGCTATGCAGGAGAACAGACAGATTAACAATATTAAAGATGTTGACCCAGATGGGGCTGATATTGGAGAGAAGAATACTGCAATACTTCTCTCCCCATCACGCAACATCAAACAAGTCCATTTATAACATGGTACCATTTTTTTGTGGAAAAGAAACTTTCAGGTTATATAATGTAAATTATACATTTAAAAAGTAGACAAAGTTGTGACATATTTGTGAATATTCAATTTTTGAAAGCAAAAGTTATAATTTCCTCTACAGGTCCAATCCAAAAATATACCGACAACAATGCATGATGGAAACCTTTCAGACTCATTGGTATCACTGTGTTAACTTAAATCCCCAGACTGGCAGATTACGCTTTATTTTTTTCCTCTCAACTCCAAAATTCCAAAATAGAACAGAAAATTTTGAAAACTCTCAACAGGTCAGCCAACGTGTGTGTGAAGAAGAAAAGGTGAGTTCAAAGTTTGATGTGATCACTCAACTAAAAATAATTCCATAGTCAAACATTTGGCTCATTTGTTTTCTTCACAGTTGCTGATTGGGGATGAGAGTTTCCGGCATTTTCTGTTTTAAGTTGAGATTTCCAGCTTTTCTGCTTTCTTGCCTCAGACATAGGAAGTTGCATAGACATGAAATCTGTCCTATAAGCAGCTGCTAAGTGACTCCTTTCACAGGACTCACCTTTCTTTTGATGTTTATATATTTCTAGTTGTCGTTGCTGTTGTAGACGGAGTGTGTTGATGATTGCCACCGCTAATCGAAGAGCTTCTCTAGGATAACCATGTGAACGTAGAGCATCCACCCTGGCACAGGCAGTGGGAACATGTTCTACATGGATTACAATAGTGTTGACAGAAATGAGTGTTAAGCTATTTTTGAAAGAATTTGAGTAGGTAGGGAAAGGAAAATACTTAAAATGCAAAGTAAATTTTACACTTTACCTAACCACAGGGGCTGCCCATGAGCATTGAAAAGGAGACTCTCACTCTCTCTCTGGTAAGAGGGCGATGCATAAAAATCGCTGCTAATAATACGCTGAAGGTGACTATCCTGCCAGTGTAGATCACAAGCCTCCATTGCACGTGTGAATACAGTCCTTCGTGGCCGAGCTAAAGACTCTGTTAAGGGATAATATTTTAAGGAAAAGTTACTATGTGTAATTTGAGATGCTGAAACAGCAGCAACAATCTTGTCTAACATTGACAAACAAAATGCCACCTTTAGTGTCAAGCCTTGTTTCGAGTTTTAGAAACCCAGTTTCCAAATATATCACAGAAATCAAGAGTGTGAATAGGTCATTTGGACACTCAAACCTGATCCACTATTCAATAAGGTTATTCAATAAGATCTGTTCATGACCTTAACGTCACTCTCCCGCCTGTTCCCCATAACCTTAAACTTGCATACAGTTAAAAATCTGTCCCTCTCAGACTTGAATATATTCAATGCCTCAGCCTCCACAGCCCTTTGTGGAAGACAATTATAACAATCCATGACCCAGAGAGATAAGAAATTCCACACTATCAGTCTTAAATGGGCAATCTTTTATTCTGAAACCAAGGTCCCTAGATCTAGAATATGTTACTCAGGATGACATCCACTGAACACCTTCCTTGTCAGACCCAATAAAAATCTTACAGATTTCAATAAGAACATTAATAATCATCCCTCACAATATTTCCTCCCTGGAATCAATCTAGTGAACTTCTTCCAAACCACATCCAAAGCAATAACATTCCTTTCATAAGGGACCAAAATTGTGTGCAGGTCCCTCAGTGTGACCCCATCAATGGCCCATACAGTTGTAGCAAGATTTCTGTATTTTTAAATTTCATTATCTTTGCAATAAAGATCAACATTCCATTTGCATTCCTGTGTACTTGTTGTACTTGCATGTTAACTGTTTGTGCTTCATGTACAAGACAGCAAAATACCTCTGTAGCATAACATAGGTAGTCTCTCTGGATTTAAACAGTACTTTGCTTTTCTTTTCTTCCTACCAAAGTTGACAACCTCACATTTTCCCTAATTATCTTCATCTGAATATTTTGTACCGTGTGCTTAACTTATCTGTATCACTTTTGCAGTCTTTTTGGGTCTTCTTCCAACTTGTTTTCCCATTTGTGTTATCAGGAAAATTGACTATCAAATACTTGATACCCTTGTCCAACTCATAAGTGTAGACTGTAAAATAGGCGAAACCCCAGTATGTATTCCTGTGGCACTCCTTTAGTTAGTTTCATTAATTTATCCTGACTCAGTTTTTTGTTATTGGGCAGATTTCACTCCACGTCAATAAATTACTCTCAGCACCATGAGCTCTTGTGCAATAACTTTTTATTTGGCACCTCAGTGAATGGCGTTTAGAAATCCAAATGCACATTTAGTTTATCCACACCAGTCAATTCATGTCATAATATGGACCATGGACTAGACATCTCTACAGCTATATCCTGAAAATTATTAATACATTTGTCAAATATAGTTTTCCTTTAATAAAATCATGTTAACCTCACTTGTTGTTTTCTAAATGTCTCACTACTACTATCTTAACAATAGACTGCAGCATCTTCCCAATGACTGGCATTACACCTGTAGTTCCCTGATTTCCATATCCATCCTTTCTTTGAACAGGAGTTAATTTGTGGATTTCTAATTCACAGGGGCCTTTGCAGAATCTAGGTGATTTTGAAAAATTACAATTTATGCTGGCACGAAGTGTTGGCATACCATTTTAATGATGACGGATCAAACATGCTACTTCACTGTTAATTTAAGTTTTATACAATAACATACAGATGAAGCCATACTGGTCATGAAATGCTAACTGTGCTCTTCTCTCTCCTTACACACTGCTGGAGCTGTAGAGCTTTTCTAGCATTTTCTGATTGTTTCAGATTACCAGTGTCTGCAGTATTTTACTTTTATACAGCAAGACCTTGTCAATAGTAAGGCTTGTGCAGACAAATGGCAAGTAACATTCACACCACACAAATGCCAGGCAATGACCATCACCAATCAGAGACAATTTAACCAACATCCCTTGACATTCAATGGCATTACCACCACTGACTTGCCCACTGCAACATTCTGGGCTTTCCCATTGACCAGATACTGAACTGGACTACCCATATAAATTCAGTAGCTACAGCGCAGGTCATAGATCTGGAAATCTGCAGTGAATAACACACCCCTAACTCCCTAAAATCTGTCTCCCATCTACAAGACACAAGTTAGAAGTGCAAGTTAGAAGTATAATATTCCTCACTTGCCCGGATGAGTGCAGCTCTGAAAACACTGAAGTTGCTATCGAGGACACGACAGCCTCCTTAATTGGGATCACATCCACAAACAACCACTCACTCCACCATGATGCTCAGTAGCAGCAATGTGTACTATCTGTGTCCCACAAGTGAATAAAAATTATTTTGGGATGGACAGTAAATGCTGCACCAGTCAGGAATGCCCACATTCCATAAGTGAACATAAAAGAAGCATTTTGGCAAGTTTAATCTTTGGTAGAACCTGGCATACAATAATATCTTTTAACAGACTCAGCATTTCACATACTCGGTCAACTTTGGCTTCAGGTTTTGCCAGACTTGAGATGCATTTATCAATATATTTCTTCCCTGACCAGTTATTCTTCATTAACCAACATACATTTGTCGCTAAAGTGAAAAGATTAAAAAGTAGGGCAGAAAAAGGGAATGAGTTCCTTCAGATTCCAATCTTGCTGGAGGATTTTGAAGAGGACAAAATGATCTAAAACTAAAATTATGAAAAACCCCTACACAGTCAGCCTCTCAATCTGGATGTTTGCCAGTGGGGAAACAGAGACAGAAGTCAAGATGTTTACTCCTTAGGTGGGTGATGCAAATCAGAAAGTTACCAGCCTGATGCACCTGCTCGGGAGAAACTTGCCAATGGGGTGGTCTTTGTTTTGGAAGGGAGGTGGTACAGGATGAAGATCAGCCTATCAGCTGTGTACTGACTCAGGCTTTTTATAAGGCCTGCCTTGATTCTCAGGGACACGTCGGTTTTATTCTGAAATCGTAGTCCCTTTAGCAGTCAAATCCCATTACTTCTACCCACGCCTATGTCACCTTCAAGTCGATTTAATGCAAACCATGCATTCTGCCAGCCACCTCCAGATTGCCTTACAGGCTCCAAGACAACTCATGCCAGCTGCCACCTTCATTCTTAAACCCTTCCTGCCACCTCACCCTCCACCATTGGTAGACCTCAGTCACACTGAGGTGGAGTAAAAGGTCAAAATATCTACTACACCTTCTCCCATAATAACAAAAATTCATTAGAACATTTAAATCACATCAAGTATTTAATCTTTTATAAATATAAAACACTTGTATTTGTAATCCTACAAAGCTGTCAATTAAGACATGAACTTACAATCTTCTATTTATATAA
The DNA here is from genome assembly GCF_004010195.1 of Chiloscyllium plagiosum. NCBI lineage: Eukaryota > Metazoa > Chordata > Chondrichthyes > Orectolobiformes > Hemiscylliidae > Chiloscyllium > Chiloscyllium plagiosum. Next base: position 33,041,148 of record NC_057720.1, on the reverse strand, counting down.
TGATAGATTGTAGAAGGTAACCAAGCATTAATAATTATACAATGATAACCCTTGGGTTAATGTCAGTGAACAGCTAGTTTAAAACCATCTCCCAATGAGACAGATAGCTGATTCCTATCATTTTTTTGAAAGGACTGAGAAAATCTGAGAGAATCTAAGTAGTATCTTTAAATTCTGTCAGCCCTCCTGGAATCTGTACGCAAATGCTGCATCTTCTCCCCTTCTCCCCACGAATATTAGGATCCTGATCTCAGCTGACTTCATTAACTGGGGCCAGTGACCATAATTCTATTACTTTTAAAATAGCGATGGAAAAGGACAGACCAGATCTAAAAGTTGAAGTTCTAAATTGGAGGAAGGCGAATTTTGACGGTATTAGGCAAGAACTTTCAAAAGCTAATTAGGGGCAGATGTTCACAGGTAAAGGGATGGCTGGAAAATGGGAAGCCTTCAGAAATGAGATTAGATTAGATTAGATTAGATTACTTACAGTGTAGAAACAGGCCCTTCAGCCCTACAAGTCCACACCGACCCGCCGAAGCGCAACCCACCCAAACCCATTCCCCTACATTTTTACCCCTTTCACCTAACACTACGGGCAATTTGGCATGGCCAATTCACCTAACCTGCACATTTTTGGACTGTGGGAGGAAACCGGAGCACCCGGAGGAAACCCACGCAGACACGGGGAGAATATGCAAACTCCACACGGACAGTTGCCTGAGGCTGGAACTGACCCCGGGTCTTTGGCGCTGTGAGGCAGCAGTGCTAACCACTGTGCCACCGTGCCACCCACATAACAAGAATCCAAAGATGGTATATTCCTGTTAGGGTGAAAGGAAAGGCTGGTAGTTGTAGGGAATGCTGGATGACTAAAGAAAAATTGAGGGTTTGGTTAAGAAAAAGGAAGCATAGATCGAGCGAATCCTTAGAAGAGTATAAAGGCAGTAGGAGTATACTTAAGAGGGAAATCAGGAGGGTAAAAAGGGGACATGAGATAGCTTTGGCAAATAGAGTTAAGGAGAATCCAAAGGGTTCTTACAAATACATTAAGGAGAAAAGGGTAATTAGGGAGAGAATAGGGCGCCTCAAAGGCCCCTCTTTGTGTGGAGCCGCAGGAGATGGGGGAGATACTAAACAAATATTTTGCATCAGTGTTTACTGTGGAAAAGGATATGGAAGATATAGAATGTAAAGAATAGATGGTGACATCTTGAAAAATATCTATATTACAGAGGAGGAAGTGCTGGATGTCTTGAAATACATAAAAGTGAATAAATCCCCAGGACCTGATCAGGTATACCCCAACATGCTGTGGGAAACTAGGGAAGTGATTGCTGGGCCCCTTGCTGAGATGTTTGTATCATTGATAGTCACAGGTGAGGTGCCATAAGACTGGAGGTTGGCTAAAGTGGTGCCAGTATTTAAGAAAGGTGGTAAGGACAACCAGGGAACTATAGACCAGTGAGCCTGATGATGGTGGTGGGCAAGACTAGATTCCCTACAGTATGGAAACAGGCCATTTGGCCCAACAAACCCACACAGACCCATTCCCCCTACGCTATAGTTACCCCAGATGAATGCACCTAACACTATGGGCAATTTAGCATGGCCAATTCACCTGACCTGCACATCTTTGGATTGTGGGAGGAAATCGGAGCACCAGGAGGAAACCCACGCAGACACGGGGACAATGTGAAAACTCCACACAGACAGTTGCCTGAGGCAAGAATTGAATCCGGGTCCTGAAACTGTGAGGCAGCAGTGCTAACCAATGAGCCACTGTGCCGCCCAATAAGCTGCTGCAGGGGATCCTGAGAGACAGGATGTACATGTATTAGAAAGGCAAGGACTGATTCGGGACAGTCAGCATGGCTTTGTGCACGGGAAATCTTGTTTCACAAACTTAGTTTGGGTTTTTTGAAAAAGTAACAAAGAGGATTGATGAGGGCAGAGTGGCAGATGTGATCTATATGGATTTCAGTAAGGCATTCAACAAGGTTCCCCATGAGAGACTGGTTAGCAAGGTTAGACCTTATGGAATACAGGGAGAACTAGCCATTTGGATACAAAATTGGCTCAAAGGTAGAAGACAGAAGGTGGTGATGGAAGATTGTTTTTCAGACAGGAGGCCTGTGACCAGTGGAGTGTCACAAGGATCGATGCTGGGTCTGCTAGGTTTCATCATTTACATAATTGATTTGGATGTAAGCATAAGAGGTCAAGTTAGTAAGTTTGCAGATGACACCAAAATTGGAGGTGTAGTGGACAGTGAAGTAGGTTATCTCAGATTACAACAGGATCTTGAACCGATGGGCCAATAGGCTGAGAAGTGGCAGATGGAGTTTAATTTATATAAATGCGAGGTGCTGCATTTTGGGAAAGCAAATCTTAGCAGGACTTATACACTTCGTGGTAAGGTTCTAGAGAGTGTTGCTGAACAAAGAGACCTTGGAGTGCAGGTTCATAGCTCCTTGAAAGTAGAATTACAGGTAGATAGGATTTTGAAGAAGGCATTTGATATGCTTTCCTTTATTGGTCAGAGTATTGAGTACAGGAGTTGAGAGGTCATATATTGGTTAGGCCACTGTTGGAATATTGCGTGCAGTTTTGATCTCCTTCCTATCAAAAGGATGTTGTGAAATTTGAAAGAGTTCAGAAAAGATTCACAAGGATCTTGCCAGAGTTGGAGGGTTTGAGTTATAGGGAGAGGTTGAATAGGTTGGGGCTGTTTTCCCTGGAGCGTCGGAGACTGAGGGGTGACCTTATAGAGATTTATAAAATCATGAGGGGCATGGATAGGACAAGTAGACAAGTCTTTTTCCTGGAGTGGGGAGGGGGGGAGTCCAGAACTAGAGGGCAAAGGTTTAGGGTGAGAGGGGAATGATATAAAAGAGACCTAAGGGGCAACTTTATTACGCAGGTGTAGTATGTGTATGGAATGGGCTGCCAGAGGAAGTGCTGGAGGCTAATATAACTGCAACATTCAAAACATTCTGAATGGGTATATGAATAGGAAGGGTTTGGAGGAAAATGGGCTAGGTGCTGACAGGTGGGATGAGATTGGGTTGGGATATCTAGTCAGCATGGACAAGTTGGACTGAAGGGTCTGTTTCCTTGCTGTATATCTCTCTGACTCCATGCTGCAATAACTAAGCAATAATTTCTCCTCTTAAAAAGAAAGTGCATTTTAAATGTGATATTTTAAAGTTTATTTGGCACACAAAGCAGACTACCCATCTATTCATCAAATCATTCCTTGTATTGACTTTGACATTTTGAAGAGTAAATTGAAAAAAAAAAGTTGTCAAACCAACTTTGGTATCTTCCAATTCTGTGACCTCTACAATCTAGAAAGACACAGGCAACAAATACACAGGGATACGACCATTTCCAAGTCCCATTCCAAGTCATTGCTTTTCCTTCACTATTGCTGGGTCAAGGGATCTGGAATTTCCTTCCCAAAAACACTGTGAATACACATATAACAGGCAGACTGCAGAGTTCCAAGAAATTAAGGCACAGAGTATTTAAGTATAAAGACAAAAAAAACTGAATGAAGTGGATTTACACATTCTTTAACATAGAATCCTTTCATCTTTGAAGCCTGAGATTGAAACTACACTGGACTGATAGGTGGAAATCATTTTTCTCAGGCTGTAGGGTCCAATGTGAAATATTATTCACAATCCTCAGTCTAATTCCTAATGAATAAAGGTCCAGAACATCCTTAATTTGGCAACTTTTTCAGACAAGCCATAATAGATGATGATATACAAAATGAATAAAAAAATCTCAATGGTACAGTCACTAATTTGAGTCGTTCAAACAGATCATAACATAACATAAAATAAGATAGATTGGGAGAGTGTAACAATATCTGTATGAACATATTTTGAAGAACTCTACTTGTACTGTCAACACTAAATGATAATTACATAAAGCCTGCACAATTTGTGTTTCGCAAGTGATTTAGCTCAGCAGAGTGTGAGGAAAAGAATTAAAATATATAGATGAAAGTGAAACAGTGCTGGATTGTTTATTGTACTTTTGTTGATGTTATGTAAATTGGCAGTAAGTTATGCTGCCCCTTGAGCCTATTCATGCTGTATAAGAGTTAGGCCATAGCTAAAGTATTGAGTGCTGTTCTGGAGGATGTGACTGCACTAGAGAGATTGCAGAGGAATTTCACAGGATGTTGCCTCAGCTGGAGTGTTTCAGTTATGAAAAGACTTGATTGGCTGGGGTTGTTTTCCTTACAGCAGAGGAGACCGAGTTGGGCTATGACTCAGGCACTCTAAATTATGAGCTGAAAATGTGTTGCTGGTAAAGCACAACAGGTCAGGCAGCATCCAAGGAACAGGAGAATCAACGTTTCGGGCATAAGCCCTTCATCAGGAATGGCTTTTTTCACTCTAAATTATGAGGCAGGTAGATTGGAAGAAATTGTTACCAACAAACAAGTACTGTTTCTTATTCTTGTTTGCAAATTATGACAATTAGGCTGCAGAAATTTTTCATGCTCCTAAGTATTTGGGTAAGTGGAATGAATTAAAAGGTTCAGAAAATGTGCTGACCGGAAAGCAAGACATGGAAGATGGCTCCTTTCTAGACTGAAAATGTAACCTTCAAACCCTTCCAGCACCTCTCTGTTGAGGTCAATAATGAGAGACATAGATTTAAGATGAGACAGGAGGTTTAGGGGATTTACGGAAGAGGTTTTGGTGGATAACTGCAACTCACTTCCTGAAAGGCTGGTAGAGGCAGGAACCACCTCGACATTTAAGATGTATTTAGATGGAACACTTTATGCATACTGAGCTAGGGTCAAGAGCTGGAAATTGGGAGTAGAACATCAATGACTGGCACAGACAAGATGGGCTGGAGGTCCCCTTTTTGCGCTGTAAAATTATGACAATGATTGCATCCTCCACCATCTTCCGCATGTCTATCTAAGTTGCCATTGAAGCAGAAAAGTTGCTTTTATTTTAAGCATTTCATCAGAAAATTAATAAGTGATAACACACAGCAAAAACGCCCACAGGGAACAGTATACAGAAACAAGTATAGAAACAGGAATACAAATTGGGCCGTCACCCTCTTCTAGAATCTTCCACCTCAGGAGATAGTCTATGTACAGAAATTAGGGCTGAGAGAGCCACAATGAGTGGTGCCCTGCCCAACATCCTTTTCCTCAATTCTATGATGAATGGTTCCTGGTGCTGACTGCAAGAACCAAGAACATGCTGCTATTATCTACAAGGTATAAAAGAGAGAAGACATTGCAGCCAAGGGTTATTAGTTCTGAAAACTACATTGACAATTTAATATAGGAGTTGCACTGCAAGCTTTTTACTCAATTGGTGAGATATTTATGTTTTGCATCTCCACAGTCTCAGTGGATGGTCACCACCAAACATTCACTCTAGTATCTCTGAGGAAGAAGCCACAGATCCCGCAGACGAATGCACTGGCAAGGTTGCCTCCAGCTCAGATATAGATACCTCAGTGGATATCTTAACCAGGAGTACAGTGAGGAGCACTTGCTGGAGAGTTCCTCACTGACCTATCTCCACAGCTGCTTGAGGAAAAAAACACCCAGGTCACTGACAATTGCGGAGTACTGCCTGAGACCAGGTACCTGCTCAGCTCTAGGCAGAAGATCTCATGGTGTCAGCAATTTGTAGCTCGATCCAAATGTACAGCAATAGTAGGCAGGTGCCAAAGACACCAAAGTGCAATGGTTCCAGGAATGAAGCAACATCTTGGGAATCCCATCTCCTGCTGTGATATTCGGGTTGCTCTTATGGATGGATGGGCAGTCAGGTCTTGCAGTCTGCTTGATATGTGAAAGACCTGCACTTCTTTCACCCTAGCCATTGGTTGCAACCATCAACGACAAAGTGATGGATATGAGGGGGACACAATCTCACACAAGGAGGCAGAGTGATGCCAGTAGACACCCAGATGGAGGAGGCACTACATACAAGTCCCCAGCAGTCTTCTGAGGACCTTTGGACAAATCTGGATCTTCCACCTCCATCCTACTCAGTCCTGTGGACATCCAAGTCGAGAGGGGTACACATTTGGGTCTGGGTAGGACACATATAACACATCTAACACATTTGGACCATTAAGAGACAAAAAGCAATACTAATGGGCTTCATTCTATTGCACTGAGATGTACTGGGAGGGAGAGAAACATGAAGACCCCCCTTTCTGAGGGCACATAAATGAAACTTCACTTCTTACATTTGTAATATACATGTTCACTTCTGACTGTCATCTATGTATGTGACAGAAATTGGCAGTTTGAAGGTAATGAACCCACTGCTCCTTATCCGGAGACAAAATTTCATGGGCCAAGATGCGAGGTGAGCAGTTGCTGCACTGTGGCAATGCACAGGCAGACCATTGCTATCACTCACAGGCATCAGTGAGGTTCAGCAGTTAGGCTGCATGAAATCATCAGAATTGCTCAGGTTAAGGAGTTGCACTGCACAGTCAACTGATATCTGAGGGTCACAAGGAATGCTGAGTTCACCAGAGTATTTTGTCTTCACTAGATAGGGATATCCATCTATCAGTCTGCATCTGCCCACTTTTCCCACCCTCCCCAAAACCCCAGAAACTTGTGGTGAACATGCCACATGTAGTTCACTGTCTCCTCCGATGGAAAGCCCATGCTTTTCAATGATGATGACCCCACTTTCCTGCGTGCCGTCTCATGCTCTATCATCTCCTCCCTTACATATTGATCTAAACTTCTCCCTTCCACTCACCACTTAAGTTCCCCAGCCTCTCTCCCACAGCGCCAGGCTCCAGATTCCCTACTCCCATCCTCCACTCTTGACATTTACTGGTTGGAAACCATAGACTGGCTGTGGCCCACTCCCTTCAGCAAATTAGCTGGAGAGCTACCAAAGAGTGACCAGACCTTGACTGATATTTGCATATCACCCCAGTTGTACTCTCATGACTCCCCAGACTGGCTGCACTGGACTCACTCCCAGACTGAAGAGGCACAGACCTTGCGAGTGCCCTGACTGCTTGTCCGACTATGCCTGATACCTTAGGCTGATTCTGCAGCCTGACCTTAACGTATAGTGTCAGGACCCCACCTAACTGATGGTTGCCCCCCTGAACAGTGCACTTTCTATTGCAGTGCATTTGCTGTGTATATAGCTAGTCAGTGTCTGAGATTGATGTAGCAATGTACTGTTCAGCAACATGTCTAACCCTTTGCTGCTGACTCCTAAAACCTTGACCAGCTGCCTGGCTTTGTGTCAGTATTAACCAGCAAGGCAATACAGCAGTGCTGTGAGCTGACAAAACACAAAAAGAAAAGGCAGAGAGGCTGCAAGCATCCAGGTAGCCTCTAAAGTGAGCAAGAACTAAGAAAGCAAGTGAGTAGCTGCAATGTTCCCTGGTCCAATCTGTCACTACACACAAAGTCACCTTGCAGCTACACTTCAATGACAGTTGCTAGAGTGCGCCATAGTGTGGTAATGAAGTGCAGTGATGTTGGACAAGAGCATTGGAGGAGTGCCATGATGGTACAGAGATGCTGGCACATGTTGTATGCCTACTACTCTGGACATGGGGTGTGTGTGTGTGTGTGTGTGTGTGGCCAGTGCCTGAGAGAGTGCCCTGAAACAAGTGTCCCAAATGACAGTTCAGAGCAACCAGCTGGAGCCTCCAGCTAGCTGCTCAGACCTTTGTCTCGGAGATTCTCGGTGTCTAGTTTCTATTAGACCTGCAGTATGATAGGAAGCTGCATGTTAACAAGTCAAGATTTGTAGTTAATTAGTATGATAATAAGCAATAGTCCCTGTTAACAGTCCTCTGAACACTTCCCATCAAGAATCTTGTTTTAACTTTTGGAACTCTTTGAATATGCAACATGTTGCTCCTGACATAAAGAAAGGCCTTGATGCACTTCTCATGCGATTTTCCCAGATTTCTTGTCAAAGCTCACATTTTTCAGGGTCTTATGAGATTCCACCCAATAAAGATAGTTCTACTTAATCACAAGCATAATATTAGAAATCACAAATCAAGAGATATATAATTTTACTATCATTTATAAATTTATACTATTTTTACATTGTAATAGGAAGAAAATTGTTAACTCACTGACTTGACTGTGAACAGGTAATATAGATTCCAAAATGCATTAACATTATATACCATTTTCTTCATCCTTCTTTCGTTAAATAGTGATTAAAGTAAGGGAACTATGGTATGACAGAGAAATCTTGCTGAGAAGAAATGGCAATGTTGTTACAATCACCACTCTCTGCCAATACTAATGATTCCACAATTTGTGCTTTACTGAATATTGAACACTTCTGCGCTTCCTATATTACAATAGAGAATACACTTCAAAAGTTCTTAATTGGTTCGAAACATCCTGAAATCTGAATACGCACCTTATAAATGAAGCATTCCATTAAAAAAATGGATTCTAGATTGAAAATTCTGCTAACTTCATAATTTTTGGTTATCCTCCCAATTCTCCAAAATAAAGAACAAAAAAACTGACTTCTATAAATATGGTTCAATAATCACTAGTAGATGCGAATAATAGTCTGTTGTTACTTACTTGTAGTTTTCCTAAGGGAGTAAATGAAGAAAAAAAAACAATAAGCCTTCACTTTCTAGTTTGTGCCTCATTCCATGACCATAAAGAGATTTGCAATTCAGCATCTGAATATATAAGCCCAAGTCTTTAACAATAGCAACGTTCACTGCACGTTAATGGCTTGTGTCAGGAAAGTTCATACAGTAGAAAAATATTTACTATATTTAGAAGACAGCAACTTTTAAATCAATGCAAAACAGTTTAATGAAGAAGGGGGAATGCAATGCAATCGTCAAGCATATTAACAATTGTGTGCCTTAGAAAGCCAAATGGGACAGTGGTGCAGCAATATGAAGTAACATATTAGAAAATTAAAGCACAGAAATTTAGTCATAAGAGTTGTAAAGCAAGATACATACAGTATAAATTAGATCTGTAGAAACAAAATGCTGACTTTGGTCATAAAGAGACTGAATTTTATTTTGTTTTAGATACTTTAAACAAGAGGTTAACTCTACAGGTCAGCACCTTAACTGGTTGGTACTTAACTTGAAGTAATGCTTTAACTTTTCCATAACCTTGAAGGACTAATAGGATTTGATAGCAGTTTCTATCAAAGACATTTGGCTTTATACTATGTTAGAAGTATGTATTCTCATCTTTTTCCCACGTGCAATTAGATTAGCCAACTCAATCCAAATCTGATCCATATGAACAGTACAAAATTGTCAATTATTTCCTTAAAAGTAGAATTAATTTATAAGTGGGAGAAAAATCAGGACAGTATACCGCATGCTGATTTTTTGTTGCTGGGACTGTGTAAAAGGTGGCTTTCCTGTATTCTGAGAAAAAGGCCAACTGGGCCTGAAACATTCACTCTGCCTTCTCTCCACAGATGCTGCCATACCTGCTGAGCCTTTCCAGCAATTATTGTTTTTGTTTGAGCTTTCCTGTATAGCTGTCTGTGTTTTATCTGACTTTAATGCCGATACAAGTTGACAAAAGCTGAAGAGAATTTCTACTCCCTTTCAATGACATTCTTCTCTTTGATTTGCATAAACCCTTTTAAAAAAAGGCTATACAACAATATACAGTAAATTCAGGGCTTCTATGTTGTGTCGCCACGTTGAAATATCATCCCAAGCTCATTCTTTTCTTGGAATAGGACTTCGGTCTCCAATTTTCATTTGTCAACACTCCTTTTCACCTGGGCACATTACAGTCTATTTGGAGACTTTTAAAATAAAAGCATTGAATCTAACTTGGTGACAACCAAGATTATCTGTTTATTGATTTCCACGACAGAGCTATAAGTGAAGCTGATTTTGTAATTGTCAGATAAAGGATTCCAAGGTCAAGGCTTGGCACTTTTATTCAACCAAGAGGAAGTCTATGTACAAGTTACGTTATAGTGATAATATTTTCTCAGAATTATTGTCTCCTTTGTTTTCTGTCGAAGTCAAGCAATCACACAAATGATTATCCATTTATTCCACAACTTTGCATTATTTTTTGTACGTTCATACTTTTTGAATAGGCATTAACTCTTAAAACATGAATCAGACCATAAGGGGATATATGTCTGAATTAGGCCATTCGGTCCATCAAGTCTGTTCCACCATTTGATTATGGTTAATATGTTTCTCAACCCTATTCTCCTTCCTGTTCCCCATAACCCTTGATCCCCTACTATCAAGAACCTATCTCAATCTATAAATTCACTCAATGACTTAGCCTCCGAAGACTTCTGCAACAATGAATTCCACACATTCACCACCCTCTGGCTGAAGAAATTCCTGCTCATCTCAGTTGTAAACAGTTGTCCTTTCACTCTGAGGCTATCCTGTCAGGTCCTAGTCTCTCCTACTAGTGGAAACACATTCTCCACTCTATTCAGGCCTCTCTGTATTCTGTAAGTTTCAATGAGATTCCTCACTCATCCTTCTAAACTCCATTGAGTACAGACTCAGAGTCCTCAATTGCTTCTCTTGCAACAGGCCCTTCATCTCTGGAATCCTTCTTGTAAATGTCCGCTGAACACCCTCCAATAATAGCACATCTTTCTTTAGATACAGGGTCCAAAACTGCTCACAATATTCCAAATGCAGTCTAACCACATAGTCTCAAAAGTACATCCTTGTTCTTGAATTCTGATCTTCTCAAAATGAATGATAACAGTGCATTTGCCTTCCTAAGAGATGTTTCAGGTATGACCTCCCCTTGACAAAGCAGTGCTGACTCAGCCCTATTTTATCATGCACTTCCAAATACTCTGCAATTTCATCTTTAATAATAGACTCTAAAATCTTAGCAATGACAGAGGTCAGGCTAGCTGGCTTACAATTTCCTATCTTCTGCTTTTCTCCCTTCTTAAACAGAGGTGTTAAATTAGCTCCTACTCCAGTGATTCCTGAAAGATCACTACTTGCCTCCTCAGTTATCACATTCTGAACTTTAGAATGTAGTCCATCTGAACCAGGTGATTTGTCCATCTTCATACCTTTCAGTTTTCCTAGCACCTTCACCTTAATGATAGCCTTACACTCACCTCTGCCCCCTGACTCTCGAAGTTCTGGTATGCTACTGGCGTCTTCTACCATGCAGACTGATACAAAGTACCTATTCAGTCCCTCTGACTTTGATACCCATTACTACTTCTCCAGCCTTTTTTTCTCACAATCTAATGCATACTCTTGTCTCACTCTTAGCTTTTTTTCTAATACTTATTTTAAAACAGCCATAAAAATGATCAAGTGCAACATTCTTGATGTTATATTCTGCAAGGTATTTGCAATAGTCAATCCAGAAAATATTAAGATTAAAATTTGTTGAAATTATAGAGCTGGATAGTCGAAAGGAAATGGTCAAACTAGATTAAGATCAGATGATCACTTAAGCTTTCTTAGGTTAAACAATTACTGCTGACATCATCTGGTGCAATACAACTAAATAATTACCTTACAGTATTGGTAATAGTTAAAGTAATTACAAATCTATTCCCTGCTTGCAATTTAACTCCAATTTTAATAGATTAGCACAGACTGAAGCAGCAAATTAAGTTAATTACAATAGGTGAATTAATCTTTCAGAAGTTGGACTTTTTTTTCCTGTTTGCCTGCCTATCTTCTGCAAGACCATTTAAATGAAGAGATCCCAGGATGTCACAATCACATTAGATTGCTCAATCTTTTGATTTGCTGGTATATTACTTCTTCTGATGTATTATAATAGCTACTGGTAACTGAAGCTATCTTTAGGTCAAGAAGTTCCTAGAAATGTTGTAATATTTGTTTTCCATTACAGAATATCTTTTAAAACCAATATTCTATAAGTCATGTGTTGTTCCGTGAATGTGTTAGAACTCTCAACTTTCACTTTTTGACACATTAACCCTTAACAGAAATCGACGGTGAGTCATTCAAGAACCCAGCACATTCATGCAATCCAGGCAGTATAAATAACATTTATTAAACTGTCACTACAATTACATTGTATTGTGCAAATTAATTCAGAAGTACATTCAAATTTAAGTACGCGAACGGTATACAGCAACTTTATAATTTCTTGCAAACCAAGCTTTACATACACAGGAATTATATTAAACGGATCACATTATTCTGCAAACTTCTGAAATTGAAGCTGCTGATCATTTCAAAATCATCAAAAACTAAACACTGATGGACTATCTTGGCCACGTCTGTCCATACATCACACGTACTCCCAGTTGGCTGTTTCTATCACTAATATTCTGTGATAATGATTCTGGTCCTGATGTAACAACCCAAATATTGAGCATTTTAATCTGACTGCGTCATATGGATTCAATGCACATAACAGTATGTATGCTATCAATGGATTCCATCACAAAGTAGTAGAGATGTACACCCACGTATAAGAACACAGGTTGAGAGTGTTCTCTCTTGGCTGGGAGAATTATGACTAAAGTAGAGCCGGTTAAATATGATGCTGCCTGCTGGAATCTAGATGGAGCGACAAGCTGCAACTACAGCATTAACATTTTCTCGTGGTTTCTTTCTTGTGTGAAGAGATGATGATGCAGACTGCCATTCTTGTCAACCTTGGTGTCTAAGTGTTTTAAGATTATGTCATGCAGTCTGTGCAAAGGAAACTGCACACCAATATATTTAACTTCTTTAGAACAAATTGCCCCACCCCAGTTCACTTCCTGCTAGATTTGGGTTGGGTTGACTGAACATTTTCTGACCCAGATTGCTGATATCAGAGATATTAATGAGTTTTAAGTGATTCTGTGGATGACCTCAGCCTTTTATTGGTTGGCCTCCTTGAATGCCAATTCTATTCTCCTCATGTCTTGCTAGTGTTGGTAGATGTCATCCCCAAATCTTCTGAAGTGCCTTCCTTTTCAAGCATATCGTTGTTTCCATCTATCACTGAAGTAGACATCAAAGAATCTGTTGTAATCAAAATGCAGAAATTATGAATTACTTTGTACAATGCTTTATCAGAGGACAAGTTATTTTAGAAGCATGTCTCATAAGACTGAGCAGCAACTGTCTCTAGTGCAGATTCAAGAATGGACATTTTACAGTGTTTAAGGTATAATAAATTATTTAAGTAAAATTGGCATCCATATTGAAATAGCTCATCATTATAAGGAGTAAAAAATCAATTTAAAAAACAATATACATAAACAGATTTTTAAAACTTAACTTACCCAAATAATTAGCCAACCGGTCCTTTAAATATTAACGATGAAAACCATTCTGCTTTCCATTGCAGTCAGCATTTTCTCTGGTTACACAGCTCCACTTGAGATATAATCTTCTGATCTTGACTTCACGGTACTTGCAATCATCCTATTTCTTTCAGGCCATTGAAACTATTTATTTTTGGCATCGGCATCAATAGTTCTGCAAACAATGATTCTAGCCATCTGAAACCCAGTCATAATAATATGTGAATGATATGGGTTTTTTGCTGAGATTGTGTGGAGTATGAACACTGGCATAGACTGGTTGCAGTGAATAGTGTGTTTCCGCTCTGTAAAATTCTATGTAAGCCAAAAATGTTCCATGTCATCATTGAATGTCTTTTGGATTATGGCTCACAATTTACGATCAAAAATTATGTTAGACTTTTTAAAGATCAAATGGCTCATTTTCTATTGCTAAGATGGTCAGTTTACATAATTTCAACTAACATGTCACTTAAGCCTTTGCTGGCAATAAATTACCATCACAAAATAAGGAATTGACAATTTGCATGACAATTGTACCTTAAAAAATTGCAGTAAGCACATTTTACTACTGAAAGAACCTGAATGTACATGCACAGTGGATGGGACCCTCCATATTTTAAATAGATAGAAACTGAGATTCTTCAGCAGTGGCCTCAATATTTCTTCCAATTCAATTTAATAACAAAAAAAAAGTAGAATGAATGGATTGAAAGAAAAAAAAGACACTTAGTTAGAATCCATGTTCACTATTAGAAATTTGTAAAGGTTACTTTGGTTACCTGCTCAGGTTTTATTGATTATGCTAGTTAACAAACTTCAAACTTTCACCCAATGCATTTTATAACAGGACTGACAATAGGAAATTCTACTGTACAGTAAATGATTTCTGTCTACTTCACATTAATTACTTTTCCTACTAACCATTATTTCAATGATGAGATATTTTCAAGGTTAAGTAATGTACTGTAATCCTTTTATATAACTACTCAATTCCTTTTGTTTAAATTGAAGTAATCAATTTTCAGATCTAATTGTAGTTACTTCTTTGTTGCTAAAACTACATTTGTGATCAAGTTACAAGGCTGTTATGTAATTCCTTGAATAACTGATATGCATGGATTGTAACTTACAGTTTCTATATAAAATTCCAACACCCAACCCAACTAAAGGAAAAGCGTTGCGATCACAGTGGGTCAAGCAGCATCCATGGAGAGAAAGCACCCCGACTTGAAACATCAGCTTGTTTTCTCTCTATAGATGTGACTCACTGTGATCTCCAGGATTTTTTGTTTTCATTTCAGATTCAAGCATTTGCAGTAATCTGCTCAGAAAAGGAAAATCTTTGTTGAGGTCCAACAATATTTCATGACGAACATAACCTCAACAGGATTGCTCTGTAATTATTCCAAAAATGAACAAGGCCATCAAATAAACAACCTGAAAGTAAATTGCAACAAAAATATGACTAAGTGAGTCAGGCTGAGGAACTTGCATGCATTTCACTCCAAGGTTAATAAAACATTTGAAATTTACCACTACGATGTTAACCAAGATCTCGATGAGAAATAACCTTCTAATTTGTTTCCAGGCATCTTCACTCCTATGGTATTATTCAAGTAAAATGACAATATTCAAATGAAATAAAAAAAATTCAAAAGGTTCCGAACTTTGATATGTTTTCACTTTGTGGGTTTGGAAAACTAAGAGTCACTTACACCATGTGATGCAGCACTAACCTTGATTTTGATTGGAGCTCTGAGGAAGGGCATTGGTAATGTTAGGTAACTCGTTGCCATAGTTTCCATCTTCCAGTGGACAGACATCCATGTCATTCCATTTCTTCAGCTGTCGGAGCCAGGACACTTTCTCGTCTGGTTTGCAGTGAGGATTTAATACAATGCACACCCACAGTGCACCTGAAAAGGAAGGAGACAATTCTCAGTGATGAGGCATTTCAATCATTGCATTGTCAAGCAATGTGCACTGTAACCTAGGAATTGAAACATTGAGGAATGTGTCCCCATCAGCAGAGAATAGAAGGATGAAGTACAATATCAAGGATTATAACAAAACATGAATAAAAAACCGCTCAGAAACAAAGCACTTATTCTTCCATACTGTCATCTCCAGAAATCTCCATGCAATGATGGTAAATTTTCTATGACAAATTTCTGTATTCTTTAGTTTCACGTTGTATATTTCTAGGCTGACAAATCTTTTTTTTTGCCACATTTAGCATTTCAGACTAAAACCTCGGGACAACTTGTTTTGCACAGAAGACAATTTTTAACCTTGTGTGCATGATTACCATTGTTGTTAGTTCCAAGTCTTCATCTTGTATCTCATTAGGAACATAGCCTTTCTAAATGACCTCCAAAGGATTTTATCAAAAGTCATAGAATTTTACAGTACATAAGGCATTCGACCTGGCTCCCAGAAGAGCTCCTCAGATAGTCCCATTCTTCAGCTGTAGGTCTGTAAATTCATAATTTTCAATTGTACATCCAGCTCTCTTGAGAAACCTCCAAAAAGATCCACTTTCACCACTCTCCCAGTCAGTACATTCCAAATCCTAACAATTCTGAGTGAAGAGATTTCTCCTCCCCTCACTCCTAGCTCTCTTGCTGACAATCTTGAAATTGTGACTCCTGGTCTTGATATACCAATTAGTGGAAACTGACATCCTTCTTTACCCTGTCAAAATTGTTCAGGTTTTTGAACACCTCCATAAAAGTCACCTCCTATTCTTCTTGGCTCCAAGGAGAATAAGCCCAATTTCTCTCTTTCTTTTCTGTATGTAAAATCCTTTATTCCCTGTATCATTTGAGTAAATCTCATTTGTACTCCCTCCGGGGCTCATCCTTCCTTCAGTAAGATGCACAGAACTAATGCCATACTCCAAATGTAGTCTGACTGATGATTTCTAAATGTCTAGCATCACTTCCTTACTTTAATACTCTATAAACCCAAGGATGCTATAAGCCTTCTAGCAACTGTTTCAACTTGTCTGGTCACCTTCAGAGAATTATGCATGTAATTCTTAGAAGAATAGAATCCCTACAGTGTGGAAACAGGCCCTTCGGCCCAACAAGTCCACACAGACCCTCCGAAGAGTAACCTATCTAGACCCATTCCCCTACCCTATTACTCTGCATTTATCCCTGACTAATGCACTAATGCGCAGGTTACATGAATTTGTCATGCTAAATTTCCCTGACTATGGGAAATTTAGCATGACAAATTCATGTAACCTGCGCATCTTTGGATTGTGGGAGGAAACCAGAGCACCAGGAGGAAACTCACACGGACACGGGGAGAATGTGCAAAATCCACACAGACAGTCGCCCGCGGCTGGAATCAAACCTGGGCCCCTGGCAATGTGAGGCAACAGTGCTAACCACTGAGCCACCATGCCGCCAGTACTCCCCTCAAAGTAGTACCACTGAGCCTCGTGTATTGTCCTCTACCAAAATGTATTACCTCACATTTTTCTACATTGAAATTCATCTTCCAGGAGTCTGCCAACTTATCAATGTCTCTCTGAAGTTGCTCAGCATCATCATCACAATTCACTATTCTCCCTGGCTTAGCATCACTTGCAAATTTAGAGATTTTTCCCATCGGCAAATTATTTATATAAATTTTGAGCAGCTTACCTGCTTGTTCTTTGTGGGCCCCAACCTATTCTTCATGAATCTCTTACTATGTTTGAAGAACATTTTGCTATTTGTTTTAGTGCAGCGTACCATACTTTCCTCATGCTTCCACATAGCCTTCCTTATGTCAGCCTTAGCCTCTGTCCTGCATTTGAGACACTTCCTGATTTCGATTGCTGTTATTCATCTAGTTTCCTTTGCAGTTTCATTGTAAATGTGAGTGTCATGTACTAATATTTCGTAAACCTTATACAAACTATCAGATCACTTACAGTCAGATCACGTTTTTCCAATAGGTCTATCAAAATTTGAGCTTAAAGCACAATTTGATGAAGTACAAATCAAGGACTTTGAGCTATAAGTTTCAGACGTTCACTTCTACTCTATTACCTTGTTACATACTTCACCTGTGTCATGGCTTTAAGCTTTGATGCTGTTTCCTAATTCAAGGATCTGCCTTTTGTTAGTGGGATTCTTGATGTAGAAAGTTGACTGATTTTGGTGTTGGTCAATTTATTAGTTGCTTAAACTCTCCCTGGTACTTGGTGTAGACCAAGTAGCATACTGAATGTTTCAGTTTACTTATATCTGTCCATATTTGACCAATATATGAACATAGGAAATGTTAATATCATGATACTC
Source organism: Chiloscyllium plagiosum (assembly GCF_004010195.1). Taxonomy (NCBI): domain Eukaryota; kingdom Metazoa; phylum Chordata; class Chondrichthyes; order Orectolobiformes; family Hemiscylliidae; genus Chiloscyllium; species Chiloscyllium plagiosum. The sequence continues at coordinate 33,023,546 of NC_057720.1, read as the reverse complement.
CTGGTCATAGGTGTCGGTTAATAAAATGTTTGCTGCATTCTGTTCTTTGGTTATTCCTCCAGACTAATCGTGTCTTTTGTTTACAGGTACAATGATTAAAAACGAACTTGGTTCACTGAAATGCTGCCGAGAACAGTACTGGACAGTCCAGGCACCGTCTCTAAATGACTGACCTCCTGCCTTTTCTCTCCTCCACCCCCACACTTTCCCTGGAGCTCTACATAGAGGTGAACCCTAAACTCAGCTTCCCCAGATAATCTCTCCAACATTGTCCTGTTCAGGGCAGAGGTGGAACCTGGCAAAATGTTGCAGTAAAAAGTTGTGTGTTTGTGCGTACTATTTGGAGATTTACCCCACAAAGGCGGCGCAGCAGCAGTCTGCTGTCCTTGGGGGGGCCATGAACAGGGGTCAGACGGTGGATGGGGTGGACGGGGTTGTGGGGGCACAGTTGGAGGGGGCAGGCGGGATTGGAGGGGCAGGGAGGGGCGGACAAGTTGGGGGCATGCAAGGGATGGGGACAGGGTTAGGGGGGCGGGTGTTGTGTTGCGGCTCATGCACAATGTGCTACTGCCTAGTCTCCAGAACGGGGAACAGACTTCACAGAAAACTCCAAGCCCCAGAGGAAATCAATTAACCGAATAATCAATTATCCGAAAGAAATTGTGCCCGCCCATAATCAAGGTTCCTCTGTACTCCTGATTTGGAAGTGCAGGTGTTGGACTGGGGTGTACAAAGTTAAAAATCATACAACGCCAGGTTATAGTCCAACAGATTTAATTGGAAGCACGAGCTTTCAGAGTGCCGCTCCATCATCAGGTGGTTGACAACCTCTGTACCCCATTTGCCTAATTTTTGCACACCTAATTAGCCTATCAATATCTCTCTACAAACTGTTTGTATCCCTCAAAACTTGCCTTTCTACCTATATTTGTGTCATTGGCAAATTTGGTTACAGTACATTTGCTTCCTCCACGTCAATAATATATGTTGTAAATAGTTGCATTCCAAGCACTGATCCCTGTAGAATTCCACTGGACAGACACCACCAACCTCTTGTTTTATTGAGTCCGAGAATTTGGGTAGAGTTTTTAAACTCAGCATTTTATGTTCACATGTCATAATGGGCAGAACAGCAAAAGTTTCCTATTCTCACTTCCAGTCTCACTCTCAAAGGTTTATGTAAGAAGAAAAAAGGGTTACAGCTGATATTTAATCAAACACATCTTTAGCTCTCTCACACTCATACTGGCGCTGCTTTTTTCTGAAAAATAAATGAATTTTGGTAAGTGAAGCTTTAACGACTAGCCTGCCAGTATTGGTTAAGTCAGCAGAGACCCAGGACAGATCCTGGGCTTTTTCCTCCTGTATTAAAATTAAGGGCTACAACATACATCACATGAAGCTATAACAGGGGCACCAACAATTAAATTGTCCTCATGACAATCAATGATCAACATTTGGGAGTGAAATCTCAATTTGCTAGTGCAAAGCATATCCAGATGTTATAGTTCAGAAAGCAAATAATGTGCTGCTTTTGGAAATAAAATTCCATCAATATCTGCTGAAATTTGGGTGATACAAAATAATTTGGATTGAGGTATTTATACAGAATGGAAAGTTGGAAGAGGACACAAAAAAAGAAAGGATGCAAAAAGAATTATGTAAATAATGGAAATTGAAAACTAAACTTTTCATTTCATTTTTAATGTTGATCTCAAAAGCTGCTATCAGTACATTTTGATTTAATTCACAAAGCAGATGATCAATGCTTTGCAATTCAATGGAAGATTTATTACAGAATAGTTAATTAATCATTTTTATAAGTTATAAATGTTTGTCAACAGATACTCAGAAGCATATTACAATGCTTAAGAACATTAAAGATATATAGTGTGAACCTCAAAGACAGGCTATAATTAAAGAAGGGGATATTAAAAATGAAATAATTATTTCCTTTCAAAATAAAGTCTATCAATATATTCCTTGATAGGAGGACTACTCCCCTTAATTTGGAGGTCACCATTTGAGGCTAGTGCAATGTTTGTGCTGCATGCACTGCCAGCGTATGGTGCAATTGTGAGAATTACATAGTATGGTGCTGTACAGCAATGTGTCCACCTCCTTGACTGATCTGCTGACAATCACGGCGTGCTGCCTGGTTTTTTGTGTGCACATTAAAAGGGAAATCAGGATAGAAATACTGAGCTTTTAAGTCCTGGTTGAGGGGACAGAGTGCTAAAAGGCAAGGCAGATATGCTGTGTGCATTAAAGTAGGCACAGTATGACAGAATACTAAGACAGAAAGTGAAGATCCCAGAGATGCAAAATACCAAAGAACTGTGGATGCTGGAAATCAGAAATCACTGGTAAAAACTCAGCTACTCTGGCAGCATCTGTGGAGAGAAAGCAGAATTATCACTTCAGGTCCTTTGACCTTTCTTCAGAACAGATGCATCCCAGAGATGAATCCTGCTCCAATCCATGTCCCTGCGCAGAAAGTGTCCTGGCATTACAATGAAAAGTGCTGGCGTGCTCCCAAGTGTAGCAATGAAGTGCAGAACCAGTGCAATGATGTTGCGATGGGGCTGCTTTGTGTTGGATACCAAGGCCCATGAACAAGGGGTATGACTGGTTTCTGCCAGTGCAGTGTGCCCTGTGATGTTGCTGGTTGGCAGAGGTCTGGAGCAGCAAGTCGTGAGCTGGAGTCCCATGGTACCACTCTGACTTTCATGTTGGGATTTGTCACTGTCTAGTTTCTATTCAGTCTGAGAAAGATTGGAAAACTGTGTAATAATGAGGCAAGATTAACTAATTATAAGATGTTAATGCATGCTAATTCACATAAAAAGTTCTCTTGCTGCTCATTAGAACATAGAATCCCTAAGTTCAGATAACAGGTTATTTGGTCCATGGAGTCTATATTGAGCCTTCGAAGAGCATCCCATCCATTCTATCCCTGTAACCCCACATTTTCCATGGCTAATCAATCTAGCCTGGTCACGATGGACCAATTTAGCAATGGACCAATTTAACAAAGCTAATAGACCTAATCTACACATGTTTGGACTGTGAAAGGAAACTGAAGAACCCAGTGGGGACCTATGGGGAGAACATGCAAACTCCATACAGACAGACAGTCATCCAAAGCTGGAATTGAACCTGGGTCCCTGGAGCTGTGAGGCAGAAATGCCCACCAATCTGCCACCATGGCACCCCTGCACGAGTGAGAATCTCATCTGACTTTTCAACAACTTTGATCAAAAATGGATACTTTGCTCTTGATGTTGAAAAGTTCCTTGCTGGCTATTTCACATGATATTTCCAACTTTCTCACCGTGGCCTAGGCCGTTCAGGAGTGGGAAGATTCCATTGATGGAATTTATAGCGCTATGCAGAGAGAGTCCATAGTGCTATAATGAATTGTACAGTGCAAATGTACTGGGGAAGCATAGCGGCAATGTCACTGAGCTACTAATCCAGTGCCGCAGGATAATCTTCTGGGGACATAGGTTCAAATCCACCCATGACAGATCATACAGTGATGTAGCCATTGTCAACTGTCATTAACACCCACCCAGTTTACGAAGGTCATTTGGGAAAGAAAATCTGGCTGCAGGTGACTCCAGAACCACAGTAATGTGATTGACTCTTAACTGAAATTGCCTGGAGAGCCAAATCAATCCAATTGGAGATCGGCAACAAATGCCAAACTTGACAGAAATGCTCATACCTCATACATTAAAAAAAAGTCATTGAACCATGAACACCACCAAAATTCATATTTATCAAGTGCCTTTAACATAATGGAATGTTGTGAATTGCTTAACAGTAGCATTATTAAAATACTCCAACACGTGAGAAGAGAATAGATCAGCTGAAGAAGAATTTGACCAAAGACATTGGTTTTAAGGAGTGCCTTATGGGATAGTGGTAAGAGGGATAAGGAGGCTACTACAGAACTTGGAGCCTTGACACCAAAGGCACACCAACCAATTCTGGGGTACCTAAACTTAGGTATGCACAAGAGGTCAGAACTAAAAAAAAATGCAAATGTTTGGAGGCTTTAGGAACTGGAGGAGATTATGAAGACATAAAGAGGCAAGGCCATGAAGGGTTCGAAGTCAATTATAAGAATTTTAAACTAAAGACATTACTTAACAGGTAATGTAGGTCAGCAATCACAGATGAAAGGGAATGAGATTTGTTGCACAGGTAGTTTGTGGAGGATGGAATGTGGGATATCAACCTGGGTGTGTGGGAATAATCCAGGCAACAAAGGAATAAATGAATGAGGGTTTCAGAAGATTAGCTGAGACAGAAGTTAAGGAGACGAAAATGGGTGGTTGTAGATATGGCACAGATGAGGTTAGAAGCTCATCTCTGGAACCAGGTGACAGCAGTCCCAACCAGCTGAGAACAGTACGGAGACATTACATGGAGTGAGTGGTCAACAATGTCAAAGGCTGCTAACAGAGAAGGATAGATAAAAACAAGGGCTGCAGATGCTGGAAACCAGATTCTAGATTACAGTGGTGCTGGAAAAGCACAGCAGTTCAGGCAGCATCCAAGGAGCAGGAAAATTGACGTTTCGGGCAAAAGCCCTTCAACAAGAATAGAGGCAAGGTGCCTGCAGGGTGGAGAGATAAATGAGAGGAGGGTGGGGATGGGGAGAAAGTAGCATAGATTACAATAGGTGAATGGGGGTGGGGATGGAGGTGATAGGTCAG
>NC_057720.1:32982289-33018552 GCF_004010195.1 Chiloscyllium plagiosum | reverse complement strand
TGGGCGCAGGTTTTGCAATTCCTGCAGTGGCAAGGGAGTGTGCCACGACGGGACGGTGGTTCGTTGGGGGGCGTGGACCTGACCAGGTAGTCACGGAGGGAACGTTCTTTGCGGAAGGCGGAGAGGGGTGGGGAGGGGAATATATCCCTGGTGGTGGGGTCTGTTTGGAGGTGGCGGAAATGTCGGCGGATGATTTGGTTTATGCGAAGGTTGGTAGGGTGGAAGGTGAGCACCAGGGGCGTTCTGTCCTTGTTACGGTTGGAGGGGTGGGGTCTGAGGGCGGAGGTGCGGGATGTGGACAAGATGCATTGGAGGGCATCTTTGACCACGTGGGAAGGGAAATTGCAGTCTCTAAAGAAGGATGCCATCTGGTGTGTTCTGTGGTGGAACTGGTCCTCCTGGGAGCAGATACGGCAGAGGCGGAGGAATTGGGAATACGGGATGGCATTTTTGCAGGAGGTAGACAGGAGACAGAGAAGGATAAGCAGGTAGTAGTTAACTTTGTCACAGTCAATAGGATACCACATGGACTCTGATAAGACCTGCTTTGGCATTGTGCTGGACCAGAAACTTGATCGAAAGGATTCATACATGGATTCCAAAGAAGATGGGAATGGATTTGGGAAATGGCAACGCATTCAAAAATAAGCTATATAACTTACAAAAATTGGTGTCAGATCTCAGAACAATCAAAATACAAACCACGTTGGGGTGGGATTCAAAATGGCGGCGAGGTAGTAATTTGTTTTATCCCCCACCTTACTTTTTTTGTAAAAAATTATTGTTAAATGGTAAAGTAACCGTTTAAATCCTTTTGAGTGTGTGAGAATGACTAAGGGGAAGCAAATGGCTGAGTCTCAACACTCTAGACACTTGAAAACAGTGGGACGGCCCAAGACTAACTGGGAAAGCAGCTGCAGTTCCCTCTGCAGCTGTGAAAGAAATACCTACACAGTGGAACGTCGTGGAGAAACTCGGAACAATCCAACACCTAAGCCAGGAGATGAGGGAAGAGACTTGTAATCAACTGGAGCCATCTCAACCAGGTTGCAAAAGCATGAGGAGGAGTTGGAAGGGCTTGGAGAATGAGTTGAGAGGTTGATCAGTGGACCGCAGTGTCGAAGACCGAGGTTGAGTCCTCGGCAGGGCGGATCCAGGCCGTTGAGAAACAGGTTCTGGCCCTGACTGAGCAAGTCGATGACCTGGAAAATAGAGGTAGGAGTAAAAATATCTGGGTTGTTGGTCTGCCAAAGGGAGTAGAAGGTGGGTAGCCAGCAAGTCTTTTTGAAGACTGGTTGCCACAATTTCTTGGCTGGGATGCCAAGGCCGAACGGGTAAAGATTGACAGAGCTCACCGGGTTGCGGTGCGCAGATCCGGTCAGCATCAGTGCCCCTGCCTAGTTCAGATATGATTTCAATGCTACAGGGACAGGCAGAGAGTATGCAAACTTCTGGAAGGTTGGCGAGAGATCCACAGGACCTGACCTATCAGGGAACTAAGATAATATTTTTCTGTGGCAATGAGCCATAAGAGGAAATCATTTGATGAGGTTAAGAAAAGTTTAAAGGACCTTGGTATTCAATATATGATGAGGTACCCAGCATTGCTTCGTATTACTTACAAGGAGACTTTGCGGTCATTTCATTCCTTGGAGCAAGCCAAAAACTTCTTGGACACTTTAAAATAATGTAGATGTATCTATGGACATGGACAATAGTGTCTGGGTTTTTTTTTGTCTTGCTTGCTTTTATTTCTTGTACTGTCACTCCTTTCCCAAAGAAGCTGTTGGTGGGTTTTTTTCTCAGAGCTGGAGTGGTATTGATATATTGTAGGGGATGGGCAGAGTGCTCACTGTTTTCCTTATATCTTTGTGTTTACAATGTCCTTGTTTGGTTTCTTCCATTGCTGGGGTTTGGGGTGTAGCTGGAGCTGAAAGCGGGGATGGGGGTGTGTGGGAAATGTAAGCACCCTCTGTAGGCAGGGGGTAGACTTCCCCATTAAGAGTCTTTTGTGTTTTGTAGTTAGTTTTTTTTTGGTATTTTGTGAATAGACTCTATGAGTCTCCTTTTGAGTATGCTAAGTGTGCAGTAAGACAAATTCTTCCTCTCGGCAGGCGACTGTAAAGGATCTTGGTTAGTAGCATTCTCAAATGGTGCACCTGGAATATCAGAGGGAGTCATTCACCAGTTAACAAAAAGGAGTTGTCAAACCTTAGAAAGGAGAGGGTGGACGTTGCTCTGTTACAGGAGACTCATCTTAATGACAAAGAACACTTGAAATTACAGCAGGGTGGGTTTGATTGGGTGTTTTTCTCATCTTTTAGTACTAGGAGCAGGGGAGTGGCAATACTTGTCCAGAAGGGTCTCCCATTTAATTTAATAGATTGTGCTAAAGGTGAGTATGGTCAGTTTGTTATTCTTAAGATCCTTATACATGGTGAGGAATATGGTATTTTGAATGTCTACTGTCCTCCAGTCCACTCTCTTAAATTTCTAACTGATGGCCTTGGCGCAAGGCATATTATTGTGGGGGGAACACTAATTGCATTATGGACCCTGTGCTGGAAAGAATGCCCAAAAGCCCCCCAAAGCTTTCTCCACAATCTAAACAGTTGGGTGGTCTATGTGTGGAACTAGGGTTGGTAGATATTTGGAGATGTTTACACCCTACGGGCAGAGATTTTACATTCTTTCCCAAACCTCATAAATGCCACACAAGGATTGATAATTTCCTAACTCCAGCAGCTTTTATTTAGATTTGCTGATATCCTGTTTGATTGGGAATATTGCCATCTTTGATCATGCAGCAGTGTATTTAATGGTTAAGATGGAGTGTGAGGCAACGGGCTCACAGTACTGGCGAATGGATCCCTTCATCCTCAAGGACAGCAAGTTTGTAGAATTCTTCTCTCGGGAAATTTGACTTTTTTGGCCACCAACTTAGGAAGAGCTAGTAATCTGTCCATTCTTTGAGAGGCTGCTAAGGCCTATGCTCAAGGGATAATTACCTCATACTCTGCCAGCCAGAAGCGACAAAAGGGAGAGCAGCAACATCTGCTTGAGGCACAACTGAAGACAGTTGAGATGGCATATTACAGTAGACAGTCAGTGAGTAAGCTGCAGCAGATCACAGCCCTTCGATCCACTTTAAACGCCATGCATACAGCAAGGAAGGAACTTTCCTTTGCGAAGCAGATGTTGTTTGAGCAAGGTGATAGGCCGGGTAAATACTTGGCATATTTGGTCAGGAAGAAGAATGCCTCACAGTCTATTGCTTCTATTAGAGAAGGGAATGGGACTCTTACTTGTGATGCTAAAAAGATCAATGAGGCATTTTGGAGGTTTTACTTTGAACTTTACCAGTCTGAATGCTGAGAGGACAGATGGGATAAGATGGAGTTTTTTTTTAGGAATTTAGATCTTCCTAGTGTGTCTGCTGAACAGCCGTCTCTCCTCAGTGCTCCGTTAACAGCGCAAGAGATACAGGAGGCGGTGAGGCAACTTCAAAGTGGAAAGGTGCCCGGGCTCTGAGAGCTTGCCCAGTGTGTTTTAAACAAATTTGTAAACATACTGTCAGGACCGATGTTAGACATCTATAAATATTCACAGTCAGGATTGCCTCCCGCCATACTTGTGAGGGGCTAATAACTTCCTTATCCTCAAGAAAGGGAAGAGCCCAGAGGACTGTTCTTCTTACAAACCCTTTTCGCTTTTAAACTCTGATTTTAAAATTTTATCGAAGACTCTGGCATTGAGGTTGGAAAGAGTATTGCCCTCTATTGTTAAGGAGGATCAGATGGGCTTTATAAAGGATCACAGATCTTCTAATAATGTTAGGAGACTGCTTAACATGACTGAAGTGTGCCAGCAATGGTCAGTTCAAGGGTTGATGGTTTCCTTGGACGCAGAGAAGACATCTGATCGGGTGGAATGGCTGTATCTTTTTTATACCCTGGTGTGGTTTGGCCTAGGTGGAGTATTTACTAGATGGGTAAGGGTCCTTTACAGTGATCCTCTGGCAGCGTTTCTCACTGATGGTATAAAGCCTGATAATTTTAACATTAGTAGAGGCAGTCAGCAAGGCTATTCCTTCTCACCTTTGCTCTTCACATTGGTGATTGAGCCGCTGGCAGAGGCCACTTGTGGGACTTCTAATATGGCTGCCCCAAAGGTAAAGTCAAAGGTGCATAAGTTCACATTATATGTGGATGACGTTCTCATTTTTCTTTCGAACCCAGCAGTTTCGGTGCCCCAGTTGATACAATGTATTAATTCATTTGGCTTTTTCTCAGATTATAAGATCGATTTTTTTCAAAATTAGAGGCTACGCCTATGGGGGTCTTGGGGGAAGGTGCGTTCCCCTTTAAGTAGCACAGGGAGGCTTTCTTTATTTGGGCCTCTCTGTTAGCCCTAGTTTTGATCAGTTATTCAAGGCTAATTGTGTTCATTTGTTTGACAAGATTAAACAAGACCTTCAGAGGAGATTAAATAAGACCAAAGATGAGGGGGGTGGGGGGGCCTTCCAATATCACAGCGAGGTTGAGTTACTTTTATTAAAATGAATGTTCTTCCTCATTATTATACCCTCTGCAGATGCTTCCCATACTTTTTCCTAGACAAATGTTTTGGAAATTAAATGATTGGTTTAGTTTCTTTATTTGGCACCATAAGCAGCCTCTTATCAAGCTTACGAAATTGCAAGTGCCACAGTGGTTGGGAGGAGTGGATGTCCTGGATGTCAGAAGATATCAATTGAGCTCCCTTTTATCTTTTGAGAGTGATTGGGTCTGTGAGGACTTGGTGTTGATATGGTTGAACATTGAGGCCTCCCAGGCAAAGTGTCCTCTTATTAACCTGTTGCTTCAGGACAAAATGAGGATAGTTGCGGAACATTATTGCAATTCAATAGCTTTTAATACTGTAAGAGCATGTAGGGCATGTCACAGATGGAGGGTAATATGTCTAAAACATTGTTACATACTCCCATAGTTGGTATGCCAGGTTTCCCGCCAGGGACAATGGATCCCGGGTTCAAGTCCTGGGCAGATAGGTGAGTCTCTTGTTTGGGTGACCTGTTTGAAGATGAAATGTTAATATCATTTGATCAAATAACTCATAAGTATGGATTATCAAGCAGGGATTTTTCAGATCAGAGATTTTATCCAAAAAGAGACTACACTTCCTACTGCGCGTTGTAGATCTGATACGGAAAAGAAGGTGTTTCAGGCTAAGAGCACTCTTTCAGTGAGTACTCTCTACATTTGGTGGTGGTGGGGGGTTCCTCGGGTGACATCGAGCGATTATGGGAGGTCTGGGAGAGAGACTTAGGGTTGGAGATCCCTCCAGAAACTTCGGAGGACATTTGTGAGAGTGCAAGGAAGATTGATATGTAATAGGACTAAGGCTATGCAGTTAAAGATTCTTCATAGGGCTCATTTGGCCCCAGATTGTCTTGCAAAATTTAAGTAGGGTGCATCTTCAATGTGCCCCAAATGTAAAATAAATACAGGTACCCTCACTCATCATTAGTGGTCTTGCCAGAGGTTCTGTACATACTGGAGCGCTGTAGCGGGAGTAACAGAGAGACTTGGGAACCAAAGTCAAGGTGGACTCAGTTTCTCTTCTCCTGAGTTTGCTGAATTTATCGCCCTTCGATGTGCATGGGAAGCAGCTTTTTAGCATCCTCACTTTTTGTGCGAGGAAGGACATTCTGATGTGCTGAGAAACCCCCGGGTTTGTCAGGGTGGCATAAGTTAATTATGGAACACATGCCTTTGGACTTTCTTACAAACATGGTACACGAGAAAACGGACAATTTTTATAAGACATGGCAGGCCTTTTACAATTATTTGGAAGGAAATCTGTCCAGCATTTTAATTACGGCTTTTGCTAGCCATGGTGGTTTGGTTTAATAAGCCTAATGTCCTGAGAGGAAGAATTTTGAGCAAACATAGGTTTAATAATTGATGCTGTAGAAGGTTGAGAGCGGAGGTCTTGTTACGCTGAGTGGCGTTACTTATTTACTTATTTATTTATTGATGTGTAATGAGTGTAGTTCTTCTGTACAGTAGTATAGTAGTTGATTTATTGTTGTTTTTGTTATGTTATATTTTCATATTTTTGAAATTAATAATTTTGTAACAAAGATTTTTCAATAAAAATATTAAAACTATACATGCCATGTAATTGCAGAAGCAGGTATGTAATTAAATAGGTTAAAGTTGGAAAATAGGATTGAAAAGAATACATTCAGGTCTTAAGCAATGCATATTAGTTTAGTCTGAAGAGTAGATATGACATAAGTAAATATTTGATACCTTTAAGCATATTAGAAAACATTATCATGGAAGAAAGTAGAATACAGTCTTTGGATTCAAAAGACATCTCAATCTTTGCAAATCCTAGCCCTCTCACTTACAAATGAATTCTCATCTGGCTCGATCAACTATCATATAGCACTCTGAAAATAAAACATTTATTTTCATCTGGTGAAGCCTGTGACATGACCAGGTGAAATTTTGTTGTTCGGTCTTTGCTAGTTTGGAAACTAGTGCATGGAGTTATGTCTCAGCTGACTGATTTTACCTGTATGAATTCTATAGATATTGAAGCTCAGCATTGGCAAGGTTTTTGTTTTAAACAATAAATATAATGCTCAAATGAAAAACAAGGTGATAAAATAAAAGTTAATTGAGTAATATAAATTGAAAAGGCAAGACTGAATTTAAAAAAAACGTAATCGTTTCCATTTCTTTACTAATTACCTTAAATTTGTTCTCTTATTATGATCTCAACAAACTGTGAAGCCAATCCATCACCATTTATTTCATTAGAACAGTTTATAGTCTTAAAGATAACAAACAGGTGTTTATCATTATTATTTGCAGCTCAAAAGCCCATCTTCTCATGTCTTGCTTCTTTACTGTGACTCTCAATCCTAGCAACACATTTCTCATTGACTTCATATTATTCTTATTGTGGGATATCCAAAACAGACTGACCACAATCTAAATCATGTTGTACAAATTCAACATTAATTCCTTGCTTTTCTATTCAACACATGACCAGTGATTCCATTCATGGCCTTGATGGCTTATATTTTCACTTTTAACTGCCTGGGTATCTAAATATTCAAATTCTTCTCTCCATTTAAAATCTGACTTTCTTAAAAACCAACTTCTTTCGATATTCTTGCTTTCAAAAGGTCTACTTCACATTTCACTCTGTGAACCATGCCCATCATCTTTAAGCTCTCTCTCCTAGGTCATATCTTCCTGAAGTCTTTTATCATCCTGACACAATTTGCCATACCTTTCAATTTGTGTATTCAACAAATTCTGATGTTGATCCATCAATTCCTAAGTCCTGATCACTTATGCACATTATAAATTAGTGCAGCTCTAACACAGACCCTGTGAGGCCCCACTCACTGTGTCTTTCCACTTGAAGAAATATCCTTTTACTGTAACCTCTTCTTATTGCCCTGCAACCATCTCTATCTTTTATATTATCATATTTTACTTAGTGAGGATAAAGGCTCACGACAGTAAATCTTTTGTGGTACATTATCACATTTTTTTTTGAAAATCTATCCAAATAGATCTTTGCATCTGCTTTATCTCTCCTTAGCTATTTCTTCAAATAATATTGTACGGTTGATTGTACGTGGAAAACGCACAGATGTGATCTAGTAGTTTGTAGCACAATAGAAGTGACTGTTCTGCCATTGCAACTATATTTGGTTGATTTCTTTAAATGCAGATGCATTATAGAGAAGCTGAACAAATGGGCACAAATCTGCCAAATGGAGCATATATGGGAAAGAAATGAAGTTGGCAGGGAGAATAAAAAAGCAGAGTGTTACTCAAACAGAGGGCAACTGCAGAATTCTGAGGGGTAGATAGATGTAGTTGTTTAGCGTGTGAATCACAAAACATCAGTATGCTAATATAGAAGGCTAATGGGACACTACACTATATTACAAATGGAACTTAATATAAAAGTAAGGATGTTCTGCTTTAGTTAAGCAGTACATTGGTGAGACCACATCTCAAGTACTGTGTCGTTTGGGTCTGCTTTTTTAAAGGAAGGATGGAAATGAGATGAAAGCAGCTCAGAGGAAGTTTACTGGATTAACATCTGGAGTAAATGGATTGCCTTACAAGATTAGGCTGGACAGCTGGGCTTGCTTCCACTGGAGTTTAAAAGAATGAGACATGACCTGATTAAAGTGGTCTTGACAAGGCGGATATGGAATGGATGCATCCAAAACTAGGGGTACAGTTGTACAAGTATGGATCATCCTTTTAAAACAAAGATGAGAAGAATTTTTTTTCCTCTCAGTGGATTGTGCAACTTCAGACGTCTGCCTCAGAATACGTTGGAGGTGGGTTCATCGAGTACTTTTAAGCTAACATTGCCGATCACATGACCAAACAATCCTAATTATATAATTCCATCTTTCATCCACTTTTCTTTCATCTTGTCTTGAATATTGACTGTTTCCTTGCCTCAACCACCAACCTTGGAAGTCCCTTGTACATTTAATGTTATACATATAACCCCTTATTCAAGTTCCTCAACAGGAAAATAAATGTGCTTCTATCTAGACTCTCACGTCTATTCATAAATTTAAACAACTAAAATGTTGACCTATAATTTACTTTGCTCCACTAGAAGAAAAGATTCAATTTCTTAAATCTTTTTGTTTCCTTAATAACTAGGATGCTAAACTTCACTTCTTTCCCATATATGCTCCATTTTACACTCCGCAAGATCCTTGTTACAGCTGAAGCTGGAGGAGTGGACTGTTGCTTTAAAACTTATTGAACAATAAGATCAATCAACCAGGTGTCTTAATAAACACAAGTATTAGTTTATAATAAAAAAACCTTAGTCAATGAAGATGCAATAAGTTGTTAAGACATACAGAGGGTAAAGACGAAATATAAATGCTTCCTCTAAAATGGTCCAAAATTACATATGCAAACCCACCATGTATTCTCTTCAACAAAAGAGGGAAAAATGGATTACTCTGCACAGATTGGCTTTACCTAAAAGAAAACCATTTGGTTATTAGAGAAGGAGAAAAGATAAAGCATTGACTGTTTGAGAGGATATTGCTCTGATATCCTGGCATTTGTGGTCAAGTTATCAATTATGCATGGTTGTCTGGCACAGCTGGTTCAGGAAACTCAATACTGAGACATTCCTCCAATCACATTTTCCGATAAAAAACTAAGCAAGAGGGTTCTTTCACAAATCAGAGATCATTTGGACAGCCCTTTCTCACACGCTTCTTGACCCCACCTCATTCTAGATACCAAAGCACTCTCCATCCAATCATCATATGAACAGCCCCAGTAATGGTCTACAGCAAAGCAAGCTACCTCCAGTCTTGTGATTTCTGTGAGACCTCGATAAAAATAATTGCAATGCCCACAGTGACCTATTATCTTATTAAATAAACCACTCTTAGGTATTTCCATAAAACTTGAAATAAATTTTGAAAGATTATTGGAAAATTAAGTTATTGAAGAACTGTTGAACATGCAGAATCTTCATAACACCCTCAATATCATTCTTTAGCTTCACTATTTTACTTCTGGAAAATCTGGAATCCCAATTTTTGTTAAATAATCTTATTGACCTGGTATCAAAAGAGAAAATGCTGGAAAATCTCAGCAAGTCTGGCAGCATCTGTAAGGAGAGAAAAGAGCTGACATTGAGAGTCTAACTAACCCTTTGTCAAATCTCAGACCTGCTGAGATTTTCCAGCATTTTCTCTTTTGGTTTCAGATTCCAGCATCTGCAGTAATTTGCTTTTATTTATTGACCTGGTATATTGCTTTCAATTCCTGAATGCTTGTATCCTTAAAACTCTCTGGTTTTGTTTTTCTCCTTTAAAAAAATACTAATTTTAATTGTGTACATTTAATGGCAAGATTCACTGTTATAAAACTATACATTATCAATCATTCAGAAGGATTAAGACCCACTTGTTTTGGCTCCCGATTCTAGGCAAACAAATCTCTCAAAACACAGCTACGGACTATGCAGTACTTACAATACTTTGTTTTGTTCTCTAATGGGATGTGGACATCAGTGGCCCAGCCAGCATGTATTGCATGTTCTTTGAAAAGATGAGGGTGAACTGCCTTCTTGAACCTACAATGCCATTTAGGGAGGGGGGAGTTCCAGGATTTTGACCCAGCACCTCTGGAATTCAGCTCTTCTGTCCATGTTTGAACATAGGCTATTATGAGGTCACGAGGTGAGTGGCACTGGTGGAACCTAAACCTGGCGTCACTGTACAGCGTTGAAAGTAGGCTGTTGGACTGGTAATGGGTTAGATTTGTCCATGCTTTTGAAGGACATCACTGGGCAATTTTTTGTATTGTCCATTTCCAAGTCAGGATGGTGACTAGCTTGTAGGAAAACTTGCATATCATAGTGTTCCCATTATCTGCTTCCTTTGTCCTTCTAGATGGTAGTGGTTGTGGGTTTGGAAGGTGTTAAGAATTTGTGACAAAGTTTTGCGTGGATATTGTAGAAATGCACACTGCTGCTACTGAGCATCATTGATGGAGGGAGTGGATGTTGGTGGATGTAGTACCAATCAAGTGAGCTGCTTTGTCTAGATGGTGTCATGCTTCTTAAATGTTGTTGGAGCTGCACTCACCCAGGCAAATGGGAGTATTCCTTCACACTCCTGGCTTGTGCCTTGTAGACAGTGGACAGGTCTTGGCACATTTGGCTATGAACTGCTTCAGTATTGGAAAAGTTGTGAAAGATGCTGAACATTATGCAATCAACAAACATCCCCACTTGTGACCTTATGATGGAGGGTCTTCAGGAACTCCCACAAAGATGTCCTGGAGTTGAGATGACCATAAGAAAGTGAGGACTGCAGATGCTGGAGATCAGAGCTGAAAATAGGCTCATGCCTGAAACGTCAATTCTCCTGCTCCTTGGATGCTGCCTGACCTGCTGAGCTTTTCCAGCAACACATTTTCAGCAGTTGAGATGACCATAACCACAGTCATATTCCTCTGTGCTAGGTGTATCTCTAACCTACAAAGAACTTTCACCCCCAATTCCCATTGACTCCAGTCTTGCTGGGTTCATTGATGTCACACTCAGTCAAATGTGGCCTTGATGTCAAGGGCTGTCATTCTCCTCTCACCTCTGGAATTCAGCTCTTCTGTCCATGTTTGAACATAGGCTATTAAGAGGTCACGAGGTGAGTGGCCCTGGTGGAACCCAAACCTGGCGTCACTGTACAGCGTTGAAAGTAGGCTGTTGGACTGGTAATGGGTTAGATTTGTCCATGCTTTTGAAGGACATCACTGGACAATTTTTTGTATTGTCAGGTAGTTGTCAGTGTTGTAGCTATACTGGAACAACTTGGCTAGCCGTATGGCAAGTTCTAAAGCACACGTCTTCAGTATTATTATAAAGGTGGTAGTCAGGGTCCATAGCCGTTGCAGTATCCAGTGCCTCAAACTGTTTCTTGACATCACATGGAGTGAATCAAATTGGCTGGCAAGACTAGCATCTGTGTTGCTCAGGATTTCTGGAGGCGGTGATGGCCTTGTGGCATTATTGCGAGACTATTAATCTAGAGATACATGTTTTGGGGCAAGGAAACTGCAGTCCTTACCTGGTCTGGCCTATATATGATTCCAGATTCACAGCAATGTGATCGACTCTTAAATGCTCTCTGAAATGGCCTAGCAAGCCATTCAGCTATTTTAACCACTAGAAAAACAATTCTGGGTAAGTGTGGGGGGATTAAAACTTCCTTCATAATAATATTTTTGCACAGTGGCTCATTCAGAATTCACATTATTTTTTAGTTTTAACTTGGTTTAATAATAGAATATTTCTGATCCATGCCTCAGCTTTTGAGGCTCATTGCTGCTGAAGCACTTCATTGCACAGGGAGCCAAACATTCACATCTTAGAAGCCCTGTCTCCAGAAAGGCACAATAGTGACAGGAATCTGAAGTCAAAGGTCAACTATTCTAAGTTTCTAAAATGATCACAGTAAAGGACACATTGCCTGGTGTTGTAGAAATCATTTGAGCCCCTGGTCTTTGGTGAGTTAGCAGATCTCAGCCCCTGCAGCTGTTAGAAATTGCAGCTAGTCTCTCTGGAATAGTAATGAAATGAAATTTTTTTAAAAATCAGTCTGATTTGATAAAATAGATAAGTGTAGGCAATACATGGAAGAATTTGGGACTTTTACCTAGAGATGTCAGCCGTCACTCAACGGAGACCACTTTCACCTGTTTGGAACAGTATTCTTGACCAAATGCATTTCATTTGTTACAGCAATGACCGCCCTTCAAAACCACATCGTAAACCACACTTTAAAACATCCTGAGATTGTGAAAAATGCTTTACCAGTGCAAGTCATTAATTCTTTAGTAATTCATTTATAAATTATCACAATGTAGATGTGGTAGTGAGTTGAAGTGGTGAGGGCAGGAAAAGAAAATGACAAAAATAACTTGAAAAGGAAATTCTTCAAAGGAACTCTACTAAAACCTACTTTTAAAATTTAATAAAACTTTCAACCTACGGAAAACTGTGCCATTGCACGAAATTGCTCATTATCATCAGCTGTAATATTTCTCCAATGTTTGTGGAGAAATAAATGGCTAAGAACAGACCATCATTTTCTATATTTGTGGTGAGGAAGGAGGGGTGGAGAAAAAGTGAGCAAAAGGAAATTTCAAAGTGAAAGCAAGCAGATTCAAATTGTTAAAGAACATGTACGTACACTGAATTCTTCCATAAATAATTGAGCACAAAGCTGCCGTGAAGCATTCCATTAAGCAAATGAGAAAGGGCTAAATTATCATCAGACCACAGACGAAAAATGCAATTCGATTCTGTCCTGTTGGAACTGTAAATCCTTCACCGTTCGTCAATGGATTCATCATATTTATGCCACAGTAAAGCTGTGTTGACTGAAACAGAGTCTGCTGTAGCTGAATAACCATCAACTTGTCCAACTAGGCTATGGAATTAATTTTCCCCCCACCCCCACTTCTCCTTTGTGTACTGGCAGCTTATTCAAAAGACATTCTGAACTGAATGTTCCACCAAAGATGATGATTAAGGTCAGATTTTGGATTCATATTGCATAAAGACGCCATTTTTCTCCTGTAACATGTAATTAGGTTTTAATCTTCAGCCACAATACTGCAGAGACAGAAATGCAAGCTATTGGTTTCTAACCTTTACCAAGAAAATCAGGACAGAATGAAAGCACTTAATCCTCTTTCACAGCTCTTGTTTAAATGAAATATTATTTTATGATGAAGGTACAAGTAAATTGAATTTATAAGCTGCATTAATTTCCGAGGATTGAGACATATTTCCCAGCTGCATAATATGAACGAAGTTTTTTTTTGAAAGACAACGATACTCAGCAACATGACTTCTTAAAATTCATTCATGGGATGCAGATACCAATGGCTAGGCCAGTATTTCTAGTACATCAAGGGCACCATCTGAAATCAGTTGAGGAATCTGGACATAATTGGGTGCTGGGGCTGATCAGATCAGGAAGTCCATATTGTTACAGTACAGAAAATGGACCAGAGTCAATCCCACAGGCCCTGTGTAACCAGTTCACAGAGCAACGGCAAGTCACTCAGGGAGTTGCATAGAATTCAATCAGACATCTAGTCAGTCATCAGTTGGGATTGTCTTTCCAAATTGATCTTTGAGACCCACAGCATTAAATCAAGTAGGAAAATATAGATATTCTTCAGCAGGATCAGCATCATCAGTATCCCACTGTGCAGCACTGACAGCCAAATCTATGCAGGTCGAATGTCTTAGTGAAACTTGTTCAATGAAACACAGTTCAGTGAAGTCACTATTCATGGATTGTAAAAGTTTTGACACTGATGAAGCTAACGTCCCCCATTGTTCCCAACTACAAATATAGCTTTTTTGCTTTTCCTGCTGAAAATGTTTGGAAACAAACTGATGGAAACTTCCACAAATGGCAATGTTCCATCATTCAATCATTACAAAGTTTCACGCTGGTATGGATGTTATGGAAAGGATAGCTATCATTCAGATGGGATCTGTGCAGCCCTAAGGATGGTTAGCCTCTCTACTTTCATTCTAGTAGCCACATTTAAAATGACAGTCACTCACAGAGCTGATGATGAAAAGTGAATATATATTTAAAAATATATATCCTCCACAACCACCTGATGAAGGAGCAGCGCTCTGAAAGTTAGTGCTTCCAAATAAACTTGTTGGACCATAACCTGGTGTGGTGTGATTTTTAACCATGCTTAAAAATGTGGTGATGTATTTAAAATAAAGTTTTACCTGTGTCACCTATGTACCCTCAGAAGGCTTTCTTTTCCCTTTCACTCCCACTACATTTAAAGTGTACTCCGAGGATCCACACGAGGGGTGGAGCAAACTTGCCCTAAAGTGCAGCCTCAAGAGTTGGGCGTTAGGAATGATACAATAGTAGATCAGGGTATCATAGAGGGATTAGACGCAAAACACTGACAGTGGAGGGAAAGGGGAGATGTATTGGGTGGTGGTAATCTGCTGGAGGTGGCAGAAATAGTCAAAGATGATCCTTTGAATACAGAGACTGTGGGGTGGAAAGTGAGGGCCTGGGACAAAGACCATCATTGTTCTGGAAAACAGGGGATATCTGGACTTCAGGCTTTAAGATATGATGAGAGATAGCATAAATTACACCTGCTTTCTCTAGAATTTAGAAAGTTAAGGGATGCTGTAAGTCTATATGCTTAAAAATGTGGTGATGTATTTAAAATAAAGTTTTACCTGTGTCACCTATGTACCCTCAGAAGGCTTTCTTTTCCCTTTCACTCCCACTACATTTAAAGTGTAGTGGAAAAGACAGGGGAAATAAAGTATTTCCATTTGTTGGGGATTCTAGAACTAGGGGCACAGCCTGACAATTTGGGCCAAACTGTTCAGGAGAGATGTTAGGAAGCATTTCGATAAACAAAGGATGGTTGATGTTTGAAACTCTCTTCCAAAAATGGTAGTGTATGCAGGATAAGTTATTAATTTTAACTCAATAGATAATACCTTTGCGTAACAAAAAATTAAGGGATATGGGCCAAAGCCAGTTATATGGAGTTGGGCCACAGATCAGCCATGATCTCATTGGATGGTGAAACAGGTTTGAGGGGCTGTGTGGTCTACTCCTATTCCTATGAAGGAGTGAGGGCAGAAGTACAGGAAATGGGTCAGACGTAGCTGAGAGTCCTGTCAGTTGTGGTGCTGGCGGGATGTTGACGTGGGACGAGAGAAAGAGGAACTTGCCTGAGGAAAAGGAGGGCATGTTGGAGCTATCCTGGTGAAAGGTGGCATCATTGGAACAGTGGGGGACACTGAAAAACTGGGAGAATGGAATGGAGTCATTGCTGGAAGCAGGTTGTGAGGAAATGTAATTGAGCTAACTTTGGGATTTGGTGGATTTGAAATGGACATTATTGGACAGCCTATTCCTCGAAAGAGTAAAGTCAGGGAAGGGCAGGGAAGATTGGAAGATGGACCAGGTGATAGTGAGGGAAGGATGGAAGCCACCATTTTCCAAACTCTTTCAGTTCTGAAGAGGGGTTATGCCACACTTGAAGCATTAGTTCTTTTTCCACAGTTGCTGAAATTTCCAGCATTTTCAGTTTTTCTTTCACATCTTCAACAAATAGTTTTAAACTAGGATATGTTTAAAGAAGGGAAAACATCAGCATTTGCAGAGATATCTTCATATAAAAAACTTAGGATTAGAACAACATAGAATTGTAAATATCTACTTTTTTTTTGCATTTATGAAAAGCATCGTACCTTCTGGTTACAAATTGGTTCCATTAACATTACTGAAACATTCACCAGTGCACAAATGAGAGACATAAATAGAGCATACTACATCAGCAAAGATACAGAAGCTTTGTGACCAACAGAATGTAATTTTAATGTTTGGTAATATATACCCATTTATACATCAGCTTTCTTATTCTATTTGACAAATAGAGTAATTCAAAAATGAACAACTCAAAATAATTTAAATGATTTTTTTAAAAAAGTCACAACATACAACTGCAAACTTCAGAAAAAATCTCTCATTTTTCTGCTGGGAATTTTGTATCACACGAACAGGACATTCCCATTAGCATCTGTAAACCTTAGCTCTACTTCTCTTTTGTTTTGCAGTCCACAGAGTGCATGATGGGGGAAAGCTCTATCATTGTGTAGGTGGATGGACTGATGTTTGTGGTGAAGAGCCCTCGAGTCTGTGATGTACTTTTCTTGTTCTCATAACTTAGCATTCAGTAGTTTGACTTTTCATTTTTAATTTCATATTAGCTACATATGGAGCCTGATTTTCACTCCCTTTTTCATTCACATTGTGTACATTTGAGTTTGTTTGCACTGGTATTTCCAAATGTTTTACGTTCATACCTTTTGTACATTCTTTTGTCTCACAGTCATACAGCATGGAAACAGGCCCTTCAGTCCAAACAGTCCACGCCGACTATAATCCCAAACTACTACGCTAGTTCTATCTGTCTGCACTTGGCCCATATCCCTCCAAATCTTTTTTATTCATGTACTTATCTAAATGTCTTCTAAATATTATCCACCATTTCCTCCGGAAGTTCATTCCACACGTGAACCACCCTCTATGTAAAAAAAAATCCCTCATGTCTTTTTTAAATCTTTCTCCTCTTCCCTCAAAAATATGTCCCCTAATCTTGAAATCCCCCCCCATAGGGAAAAGACACTTGCCATTCAGCTAATCTATACCCCTAATGATTTTATAAACCTCTATAAAATCACTCAACCTCCTACATTCCAATGAAAAAAGTCTCAGCCTATCCAGCCTCTACCTATAACTCAAGCCCTCCATTCATGGCAACATTCTGCTAAATCTCTTCTGAGCCCTCACCAGCTTAATAATATCCTTCCTTAGCAGGGATACCAGAACTGGACATAGTACTCCAAGTAGGCCTCACTCATTTTCTATACAACCTCAACATAATATCCCAACCCCTATACTCAAAGGTCTGAGCAATGAAGGCAAGCATGAAAAATGCCTTCTTAACCATCTTATCCACATGTGATGCAAATTTCAAAAGAATTATGTAACTGAACCCTTAAGTCTCTCTGTTCTGCAACACTAGCCAATGCCCTATCTTTAATTGTACATGTCTTGCCTTTGTTTGTTTTACCAAAAAGCAATATGTCGAATTTATCCAAATTAAACTCCATCTGCCACCCTTCCTTTAAATCTTACTGACAATCTCTTACATGATTGGTATGAAGGACCTTACATTATATTCACCACTGCTTTCTATGACTGATGTTGTGATTTACTCCCTTCCTGCTGTTTCTTCCCCCTCATCCTACTGAAAAGGCAATCTTCATTTCAATAGAGTTGAAAGGTAGAAACCTAAAACATCATAATTTGTCTTTTTAAATTTAAAGGTGCTAATTGACTTGCTGTGTATTGTCAAGATTTCAAAATTTTCCATTTTACTTATAGTTGTTTAATGTTTAATTTTTTTTTTGATTGACAACAGAAATTTGATATCTGGTCACACGATTAACCTTGTGATTGCTGAAAGCAGCCTGGTGAAAAGGCAACCATAATTAATTTGAGAGATCACACTCTCTGTATGACGTAAGATTATAAGAATATAAGAAATCGGAACAGGATTGGGCTGTTCAGCCCCTTCAGCCTACTCTGCCTTTCAACAGGATTATGATCCAACATTTTTCATATCCACTTTGTTGTGTTTTCCCCATAACCCTTGATTCCCGGATTGACTAATACTTTATCTATCTCAGCCTTAAATATGCTCAAGGACTCTGTCTCCATAGCTCTCTGCGGCAAGGAATTCCAAAGTCTCAACCCTCAAAGAGGAGACATTCCTCCTTATCTCGGTCTAAATTCGGGCCCCTTTATGTCCTCTAGTCCTAGTCTCTCCCATAGTGGGGAGCTTAACCTGTCAAGCTCCTTAAGAATCCTGTGTGTTTACATGAGATCATCTCTCAATCTTCTGAATGCCAGTGAGTAGATTCCCATCCTGTTTAGACTTTGCTCATAAGACAATCTTTCCAACCCAGGGATGATCAATGCAAATTTTCTCCACACTGCATCCAACGAAATGATATCTTTCCTTAAATAAGGGCACCACAACTGCTCACAATTTTCTAAATGTGGTCTCAGCAGCACCTTGCACAGTTGCAATTAGACTTCCCTACTCTTATTATTCCAAACTCCTTGAAATAAGGATCAACGTTGCATTAATCTTCCTGATTACCTGCTACCCATCTGTGAGCTAGCTTTCTAATTTTCATGCATAGTACCCCCAAATCCCTTTGTGTTGCAGCTTCTGCCTTTTTTATTAATATTTAAGTAAAATTCTGTTCTTTTGCTCGCCCTTCCAAAATAAATGACTTTATTCTGTATGAGACGACACTGAGGACTGCAGTTCTGAAGATCAGAGTCGAGAGCGTGGTGCTGGAAAAGCACAGCAGGTGCTTTTCCTGATGAAGGACTTATGCCCGAAACATCGATTCTCCTACTCCTTGGATGCTGCCTGACCCGCTGTGCTTTTCCAGCACCACACTCTTGACTTTATTATGTATGTCTAGTGAGAAGCAGCTCTGTGACATTGTCACAAGTTTGCTCCAGGGTCCTAAAGACCTTACACAATATATTTCACAGAAAAGGAATATTCAGGTTACATATTTAGAAGGTCTTTAATGAAAAAAATGCTGGAAGGAGGAGCTGGTGTTAAATACTTCCATTGTTTGCCTACTGCTTTCTGCTGTGCACTTACCCAACTCATCCCAAAGCTGTCGGCACTTGTCTGTCATGCCTGTGCCTTGCTGCCTCCAGAGGGAAAGTCGTGGGTCAGCCATAAACTGTTCCGTTATCAATGTCAACATCCTAGCACCATTTGAATCCCTCATCTTCAGCATTTCTCGTACCTGTGGTGGACAACATTTAAAGTCAGTAATCAGAATGAAAACAACATTTTTCCAGAGAACTAGTGCTGCATTCTGATTCCAATGTACAAATGTTGCACATATATTCTATAAACTTTTCTGTTCTCCATGGAGTTGAATTGTGATGACTTTGGTTTTCCCCAGGTTTAGCTGAATGACATTATGGCTTATTCTAACTGCCTACCCTACCTGCAGTCATGACTGTAAAAAAACATTGAGAGGTAAATAGGGATAATTGGGTCGAATTTACCTAGGATGTGGGACCAGATCTCTTTTTCAGGAGGTGATGATGCCATAAAAAGGGAAGTGGACGACAAATTAAATTACACAAGGAAAAGGAACAATCCTCTCTCTGAAAGGAGGATGTGATCAGCTATATCAAAGGCTGCAATTTGAAGTTTAGGAAGGCTAGGTGAGACAATAAAGTTCCTCGTGATTTGGTTATGATTGATCTTGCACTGAGGAGAGGGGAAAAGTTTGAACAAAGACATTCAAATATAATACATAAACTGAATTCCAGAAGTATGTTTCCAATTGACATAAATGCTACAAGGAGGGACACAAACTCAACCTGAGAACACCCAGAAAAAAGCTTTGCTGTAACTGGTTAATGCAATGGGTTTTGAAGGTGTATTAGTGTGTCAGTGAGTGTAGGAAAATTTAAGGCAAAATTGGATAGATATTTGCAGGAATAGGTGGTCAAGGAGCATTTGTTTTTGCAACCAGCCTGATTAACCAAAATGTTAACACCAGTTTCTCTCCACAAATATTGCCAGACCTGATGGGTTTTTTTCCAGCAATTTCTACTTTTGTCTCTGATTTATAGTATCTGCAGTTCTTTCAGCTTTTATTTAGTATTTAACTCACTGCCACTTCTCTTGTAGGCATGCCCACCTTGAAGGTGTTCTGCTCCTCTCACCATCAGCTACCATCAGTTCTGAGAGAAAGGATCACTCCACCCAAAACGTTAATGCTGATTTCTCTCCACTGATGCTGCCAGACTTGCTGAGCTTTCCCTGCAATTTCTGTTTTTGTCTCTGATTAACTGCAGTCTTTTCTCATGCTGTATTTTCTTAAATTATGTATTTCCAAGCCTATCACCAAGTCATGTTCCTCTTTTAAAAATACACAGGGAGCTTAAGGTTTAATCTAATACCAGTTTACAGATGATTCATACAAACGGAATATAAGATTCAGATATTCTTAATTACATTTAGTTATTCATTCAATGTAAATAGTACTTGTCACCATTGAAAAAAACAGACTTGGCAAAATAATGGCTCTTGTTAATATTTATCTAAAGAACAAAGAAATTTAGATTTCAGAGTTTATGTAGCTTTTATTTTGATAGGAGTAGTAAGAAGAAACTCTACTAGTGCACAATGAGAAACTTTAAAAGTGTGATCAATAAGCTTCATTGCTCTCTTTGGATAGACTGTATTTCATAGGTTAATTTAAAGTTAATTGAAAATTGCTGGATTATGTTGCATTATTCTTATTCACTTCTTAGCCAGACATTTTGCACAGTCATATACAAAATATGCCAACTGACTAAGGATTTTATTTGTATCAATTCTTAAATGACATTGAAACTTCTGTGAACATGTACTATTATTAACATCAAAATATTTTGACTTACAAAGTTTCATATGATTACGCAACAAGAAGGAAACCACTTTATCTGGTTTCTGCTCGGTTGCACAATCCTATAAATCTCTGTGAAAGTTTATTTGTACAAAAGGATCAATGCTGCCAAATTTTATATCTGAATAACACCAATAGTGGACTGATTCAATATTAAGTGGGACTGGGAGGGAGGTAAAGGCCAATGCCATTCAGAGATCACCCTGCCTACTCTACCCATCGGCAAAGCAGATTTGGATGCTGTACTAAGGTCAGATTTGGCTCAGTTCCACAGATGCTCTCTTCCTTACGTGTAATAACTGACCAGCATTCCTGGTCCGGGCTCATGGATGATAAACAACCAGTCTGCTAACTTGGTGGAGGTTGTAGAACTGTGTCACTGCCTTACACAGAAAGTGGGCAAAGGGACAAATGATTTAGAGAGAATTTACTTTAAGAAATTGAGGTCAATCTTTGCTGCTCTCTCTCCCCATTAAGAGTAATAGATTTTGTTTATAAAATGTTACTTTTTTATTTCTCTTTTGCGCAGTGATATATTCACTGAATTAGTAATCCAGAGACTCAAGTAATGTTCTGTAGGCATGTGTTTGAATCTCACCATGGCATATGGTGGAATGTAAATTTAATGAAATCTAGAATTAAATACTGACATAACAATGACTGTGAAACCTTTGTTCATAATCGGATTAAGGGGCAGCATGGTGGCACAGTGGTTAGCACTGTTACCTCACAGCGCCAGGGACGCAGGTTCAATTCCCCCTTGGGCAACTGTCTATATGGAGTTTGCACTTCTCCCAGCATCTGCGTGGATTTCCTCCGGGTGCTCCGGTTTCCTCCCAGAGTCCAAAGATGTGCAGGTTAGGGTGAATTGGCCACGTTAAAATGCCCATAGTGCTAGGTCAGCAATAAATGCAGGGGAGTGGGTCTGGGTGGGTTGCTCTTCAGAGGGTTGGTGTGGACTTGTTGGGCTGAAGGGCCTGTTTCCGCACTGTAGGGAATCTAATCTAATCACTAATATCCCTCAAGGAAAGAAATATACTGTCGTTACCTGGTCTAGTCTGCATGTGACTCCAGAACCACTGCCACTGGAAACAACCACAGCAAACTCAGGTCTCTTAATCTTGCAAAGCCCTCTTGACCAACAACAACTGTGACCTCGTGCAAACATTTCATGTCTGTCTCATTGACAAGTCAAATAATGGCCTGACACAGTTATATTCACAGAATCATATGTTAAGCACAATGTTTCAGACAGCACCAACACTACCCCTGGTATCCAGCAGAGGTGGTGGCACAGTTGTACTCAGGACACCTGAGCAATGACTCCAGATCCCATGAAGTCTTGTGGCATCAGGTCAAACGTGGGCAAGGAAACTCTTGCTTGTTACCACACATTGACACCCCTTGGTTGATGGATCAGTACTCCTCCATGTTGAACATCATTTGGAAGAAGTACAGAGGGTGGCAAGCTTGCCGACTGTACAATGGATGGGGGAGCTTCAAGGTCTACGCCAAGCTCAACAGCACTATTACTGACTGAGCTGGTTAAGTCCTAAAAAGCATAACTGCTAGACTGAGTCTGCAGTAGATGTTAAGGAAACCAACATGACCTCATCCTCAACAATCCACCTATTGTGGATGTAACTGTCCATAACAATATCAATTAGAATGACTACCATACAATCCTTGTGGAGATGTAGTCTGATCTGCAAATTGAGAATATCTTCTATTGTGTTGTGTAGCTCCATCATCATGGTAAAGGGGATAGATTTCAAACAGATTTAGCAAATCAAGAATGGGTACCCATGAGGCGCTGTGGGTCATAAGCAGTAGCAGAATTGTACTCCGACACAATCTACAACCTCACGGTGTGGCATATCCTCTACTTTACTCTTACCATCAAGCCAGGAATCACTTTGGTTCACTGAGAAGTGCAGGACAGCATGCCAGGAGCAGCACCAGACATACCTATAAATAAGGTGTTAGCCTGGTGAAGATACAAAACTGGACTACTTTTGTGCCAAAGAGCATAAACAGCAAGTGACAGAAAGGGTAAAGTGACTCCACAATCAATAGATCAGATCTAAATTCTGCAGTTTTGCCACATCTAGCAATGATAGTGGACAACTAAACAACTCAATAGAAGGTGAACCTTCACAAATGTCCCATCCTCAAAGATGGGGAGCCCAGTACATCAGTGTAAAAGATAAGGCTGAAGCATTTGCAACGATTGACAACCAGAGGTGTTGAGTGCATGATCCATTTTGGCATTCTCTGGAGGTCCCTAGTATCACAGATGCTAGTCTTCATCCAATTCAATTCACTTCACATGATGAAATCTACAAACAGTTAAAAGCAATGGATACTGTAAAGGCAATGAATCCTGTCAACATTATAACAACTGCACTGGAGATCTGTGCTCCAGATCTTGCCGTGCACCAAACCAACCTGTTCCAGTTCAGCTACACTGCTGGCATCTACCTGAAAATATAAAAAATTGCCCAGGTATATTCTGTGCTCAAAATGCAGCATCAAGCCAAATCAGACAATTACTGCCGTATTAGTCTACTCTTAATTATTAATAAAGTGATGGAAAGTGTCATCAACAATGCTATCAAACTGTACCTACTTAGCATCTGTTCACTGATGGGTTCTGCCTGGATCACTCAGCTCCTGACCTAGTAACAGCCCTGGTTCAAATATGGCTGGAAGAGCTGAATTCTGGAGCTGAGGTGAGAGTGACTGCCCTTGACATTTGTGTGACTCAGTGTGGCATCAAGGAGGCTCAAAATTAATGGGAGTCAGCAGGAAAACGCTCCATCAGTTACAGTCATGCCGGGTACAAAAGAAGATGGTTCTGGTTGTTGTATGTCAGTCATCTCAGTTCAAAGATCTCTCTACAGGAGTTCCTCAGGGTAGATATTTTCAATCAATCAATCGGTTAAGAGTTGTTATTATATAGCTCCTAAACAGATGGAATTTGAATCCAGGCCTTCTGACTCAGAAGTACCACATAGTGTTCCAGGCCTAACTGTCTTGAGTTGCTTCATCAATGACCTTCCTCCATCATAAAGTAAGAAGTGGGATGTCCATGTAAATGTTGAGCACCATTCACAACTCTTCAGAGACTGAAGCAGTCCATTTCCAAATGCAACAATGCCTGGACAATATCTTGGTTTGGACAGACTAGTAGCATATAACAGTCATGCCACACAAGTGCCAGGTAATGACCATCCTCAATAAGAGAATCTAATCATTGCCCCTTGCTGTTCAATAACATTACCATCATTAAATCCCTCACGATCAACATCCTAGAGGTTATGATTGAACAGAAACTGAATTCCACTAAGCATATACAAATATTGCAGATACTGAGCAAGTCGGAGGCTAGGCATCCTGCAATGAGTAACCTCCTGACCCACCAACCACAAGCACAAGTCAGGAGAGTGGATCACTGGATCAAAAAATCCTGGAACTCTCTCCCTAATGCCACTGTGGGTCTATCTACACTGAATGGATTTACAGCTCACCATTATCTTCAAGGGCAATTAGGGATGGGCAATAAATTATGACCCAGACAGCAACATTTACCTCCCATGTATGAATAAAATACATGAACTTTAATTGTGGTTGAATCCTAAAAAGTGATTCAAACTCCAGAACAAATCAAGTGAATGGACTTAAGCAATAATCAAAGTAGAATGTGCAAGTTCCCTATTCTCTACTGGACTTTCTGGATGTAACAATTCTGAGGAGGATTTACCAACAATTTAATTTTATTTTCATTTCCTTTTTGTTAAACCATACTTTACACACACATTTATATATCCAAATGACATTGGGCAACTGGTACTTATAAAGGGCAGGTGACTCCACTTTCAAGGAACCATGTACCTGCACCCCTAGATCTGTTTGACAACACTCTCCAGAGCCCTACCATTAACCAGGTAAGTCCTGCATTGGTTTGTCTTACCAAAGTGCAACACCTCACATTTATCTAAATTAAACTCCATCTGCCATTTCTCATTCCATGGGCCTAGTTGATCAAGATCCCATAGTACTCTTAGAAAACCTGTCCAGTGAACATGGTGAAACTGTGGTTTGGATTTGGAAATATATGCCAATAGTGAGAATTTCTGTAAATAAATGTTTTTTTTTTTAAAAGTGTATAACCCTTAACTGTAGTTCTAGATATTTCCTAAGCTGGCTTTTCAAGAATATTATTTCACAACTCTGATGCAGGTAGAGACTGAATCGTGGTTCATAGGTACAGATACTACCACTACATCACAAGAGTCCCTATATCTCTAGTTCCATACTTCCCAAACGGCTTTCTGAAGTATAACATATAGTAACCTCCTTAGAGAACGGATGACATTTATGTTTCACTTGAAGACAATTCTTGCAAGTACAAGTCAAACCTCAAGGAATTACTGCTTGGAACAAGCTTCCAGATTAGCCTTTTATAGTTTTTGCACTGTTTGTCGTTTTGGAATGTAGTTATTGCAGTCTTGCTGCACTGATATCTTTTGTTACTGTCACCTTTATAGCTGTTCAGTTTTCTCACACAGAGGTCAACTGTAAAAGGTACTTTGATACAAGATGAGGGAGATCAGCTTTTCAGAAATAAAAGAAAAGGCTCCCAAAATAAGTGAAATGAACAAATCAATAAAATGTCTACTTTTGTGCAGTTTTTCTTGAGCTAAATGCAAAGTCTGCCATGGTCACAATGTTTTACTTGAAAATGATAACAGAATGTGACCTGTGTGTAGAAAAACTAATTACGGGTGACCCCCCCCTATCCGTGGGTGATACATCCCAAGACCTACCGTGGATGCCCCAAAACTGTGGATAGTAGCAAACACTATCATTTAAATGGGAAATGTACCTCCCCAGCAGACCCCTGGAATTATTTCTGGAATGTTCCATGGAATATTTATTTTTAGGCCGCAGTAAATCGTGGATTACTGAAATCACGGAAACCGAATCTGTGGATGCGGGAGTTCTATTGTATCATATTTTTAAACATTGCCATAATTCCGAGCAAAAGCAGGTTGAAATTAAAGCTTACAAAGAATTAAAGTAGTAGGACAGCTCATGCATGACATTCTGCCCTCCTTTAATAGTGGCTTTGCTCAGAAGCCTGCCATTTGCAAAGTAACCTTGTACTGAAATAATCTTACCTTAGCAAACATAGAGTTCAACTGCTTGCCAGACCCATAGTATCCTCCCTGTGAAAGGAATTGCTTTACTTGCTCTCGAACTTGTTCCTCATCTAGATGCCAGCAGTTCTCGTCATCAATGCTGGCACCAGCTGTTGGATCAGGGGCACCTGAGCAAAACAGAAAATATGTAACAGTAAAATAGAACACTTCAAAATGGATATCTGCTCTATTTTAAATGTTGCAAAATGTATACAATTGGTCCTAAAGCTTCCCTGACGAGAAGGATAAAAGTCGACTGAGGTGTTAGAGTAACAACTTTTATTGTATAGTACCCAAAAAAAAAGACAAGGCACTTCAGGGGACTGTAATCAGACAAGGTTTAACATGCAGGCAAAAAAAAAAACCCAGAAGGGAATGCTGGTGAGAAAAAGCAGGGTTAGAGAGGTAGTTGTTGAGGAGTGGCTTCAAGAAAAACAGGTAGAGACATTTGGAAGCAATAACATCACATTTAGTCTCTTTTGTCTCAGGGTTAAAAAAAAACTTAACCCAACCTCAGTTTTGAAAAAGGGTCACTACACCTGAAACATTAACTCTTATTTCTCTCCACAAGATGCTGCCAGAACTGCTGAGCCTTTCTAGCAATTTCTAGATTAGATTACTAGTTTAGATTAGATTATTTACAGTGTGGAAACAGGCCCTTCGAAGAGCAACCCACCCAGACCCATTCCCCTACATTTATTCCTTCACCTTCAATTATCCCGGCCAATTCACCTAACCTGCAAATTTTTGGACTGTGGGAGGAAACCGGAGCACCCGGAGGAATCCCACGCAGACACGGGGAGAATGTGCAAACTCCACACAGACAGTTGCCGGAGGCTGGAACTGAACTGGGTCTCTGGCACTGAAAGGCAGCAGTGCTAACCACTGTGCCAGCGTGCCACCCATATTCTGTTTATTAATCCAGCCTTCCTGCTTTTGCAGCAAATGCAGAGAATTCTGGAGAAATTCAGCAGGTTTGGCAGCAACTGTGGAGACAGAAACAGTGTTCATGGGTGGGTTACTATTCGAAGGGTCAGTGTGGATTTGTTGGGCCGAAGGGCCCGTTTCCGCACTGTAGGGAATTTAATCTAATCCAAAAAAAAATGTCATGAGTCTAGGGTGACTCTGCTTCAGACTGCATGTTTCTCTCCACAGATGCTGCCTGACCAGTTGGGTTTCTCCAGCATTGCACACTTGCTTCAGATTTCCAGCTTATGCAGTATTTTACTTTTATTCTTGGCCCTGAATGCAAGAATACAACAATCCTGAGTGGAAAACTGAACTAGTAGACATCAAGAATGAACAGGATCAAAGTTAGCTATGATAACATGCACTACTGAATAAGCAGGTTGGTTCTCAATGTCAAGACTGACATTCTGAAAATAGTCACTCAAGTGTAGTCAAGAAGGGTTACAGGTGCACTTAGAATTGGGCACTATGAATTAAATCCTTCAGCTTAAAAATGGACAAAATAGTTCCAACTCAATAATTAAGAAAATTCTCTTATTAAATCCTCTACAAAGCTACAATGTTATTACAAAAATATTACAAGAAACCACTTATTTCATTATTTGGGGAGTTTCCAGGTCTGAAGAAATAAAGATTCCAGGAAGCAACTCCAGAAATCAGGCTTAAACAGAGTCAAAACTGGACAAGCAAAAATTGTTCATTCAACATTCACTGACTGATAGTGGAAAGAAAAAGCAACATATTTTAGTAGTATTTTGGTTGTTTATATTCCTCGTGTAACAGCTAAAAGGGACATAGGGAAATGAACAAAATAAGTTACACGTTTACACAAACTGGAGTACAGAAAATGCGGGCCAAACTACTGATTGCTATGTCAAGCATGAGCCAACAAAACGTGATCAGTTGTCTCTTTACTTTTGGTTTCGAATTTTCAGATCCCAGGTATAGTTTGTGCCACTGTTATTATTTGCTAGCAGCACTGCATCTTCCCCTGACTCACGGTGATCAATCTTCAATAAACACCACAGGTTTACCAAGAAAGAAAAACATGCGACTGCAAGAAATGCAATCGACAAATATCAATACAACATACCATAGATTTCTTGAAAATAAGATACAGCTGGCCACTTAACAGAGGAACAAGTGAACTTAAAATTTTTCTGCTCCTGATTAATAAAGTATGTATCTGGCTTCAAACAGGAGTCCACCACTCCTGTTTGAAGTTAACTATTATTCTTTGTATCAGAGGTGTAGTAAGGCACATTATATAAGTGACATGATTATTGGAAATCTCAGCATAATTTAGGTGGAGAGAAACTGGGAAATTAGGTAGGAAGCACTTCTGCACCCAACAATAATTTATTATGGGCTGTGTCTCAGCCACGTTCACATCCTATCAGGATGAGTAGCAGCTTATCTATCCAGGCAGCATTTTTTATTTTTGGGTTAATGTTTAGAATGAAGTCTTTGAATAATGCACATTAATTTGTCAATTAATTTTAATAATTTATGTGTTATATTTAGAATACCACTGTTTTTCCCAGTAAATATTTAAAGCATTTTGTTTTTTTTTCCAAATGAGAGCATGAATTAATAGCATGCTTGTGAAATGAAAAGCTGCAGAATGACTTACCAATATCAGAGAGGAACTGGGTGTACAGAAAGCCTTTCCAAGAGTTCTGCAGAACAGGAAAATCCTTAAAGCAGATGGGATCTGCAAAGTTTTTCCCACAATACTAGTGTTCACTCCACTTCAAAGCATCACAACTTTTAACAAGAAGCCACACCAAATGCAGTGCCAATTTGCAAGTAAGCATTGGAGGAAAATAGTGGGTGCTATCAAAACAATCTCACCACAGTAGTTCATGCCTCAAACGGTACCAGATGAAAGAACGCAGATCAAATAGATCAATAAACAACAGAACTGGATTGTCTGCATTCACTTTAAAAGGAACCAGCCATACCTGCATCCCCTGTCACACACTAAGTGGTAAGCTCAATGAGGAACCGGTTCTATAGCACCCAGAAATTATTTGTCATACAGAGATTACCTCCTTCAATCTAACATAGGGTCACCTGCACTATTAGCCAACGTGACTAATGTGCTCCTCTCAGATGCACAAACCAAATGGCAGAGTCAGTTATTTCATCTGCTTTGCTACAAAATGGCATCAAAAGCATAACCGAGCTGACTAAATTCAACAGGCAAAGGGCATGCATGCAGGGTCAGAATTGAAGATGCAATAAGCTGCCCCACACCAGCAACATTGATACACTTGTCGTGCAGTTGAATACTACATCATTTGGCAAGCTTTCTTAAGGCTTGCCTTTTCTGTTTGCATCCATTTCACCTCCTGTAAGGCATGTAAACCATATGCAGGTTTGCCCCTTGTATCTGCCACACTGAGGGAAAACTGCAGACTATATTTGCATCTGCCATACCAAGGTACTGCACTGTCTCAATTTTTGATCATACACTCAATTTCCTACCCCACAAACAATTTATAACCTGATTGTGAAGGGAGATCTTTAAAGTAGCTGGGATCTGCAAACTTTTCCCCACAATACTAATGTTCACTCCACTTCGGAGTGTCACAATATTTAACTGGAAGCTACACTAGATGCAGTGCTTCATTTATGAACGTTTCATGTAGCCATTAGAAAGGCTTTTTATTACAGCAGTTTGACAGAGACTGTACAAATTTGTGTCTCCACCTACATCATTCTGATTTTCCATTTATGCAATACTGTCAATAAAAGTATGTCAGCAAGCAATTTCCTATCGTTTCCCAACCCGGGGAAAATGTACCAAGAACTCACATATACAAATCTGAACATATTAAATCACCTGAGTGCAGATAGGTCCACAAAATCAGCACCTTAGTGCAACTTCCACTGAAGCCTGTTATAAAACAGAACTTTTCACAGCACTTGATGGTCAGTGCATCACTGAGACTTTTGATTTGTGTCTCTATTGTAGTCCACCAAGCATCATATTGTCTTGAACTTCAAGGTTCATTGTCAAACTTACTTGGGGATGAGGTAGAGAAAGGTTTGACAAGAAATAAAAACCTGGAAATAGGCACTTATCTGTCAGCCACCCCTGCCAAGTAATTCAAAATAACCTCACATAACGATTTGTTGTTTTACCATTAAAAATTAGAACAAGATATTGCAGATGAATTTTCTGTTTTGCAGAATTCTGCCCTTTTATCTGACACCCTACAGCAATACATTTTTAATGTATCATGGGTCATTGCAGTTTTAAAGGAAATAATGTACAAACATAATTTGTGTTTTGAAATGCAGCTGCTCCAGTCCGAAATCAGGGAATGCTCAAATCAAACTGACAGCATTTCGCCACAAACAATCATGCTAAATGACCCCGTTTATATTCCATAAAGGCAGCTTCATTCGTTACTATGAATCTGCTGAGACTGTAGAATTCAGACTGCATTTCACAGTTTTGCGTTGATGCTTTCCATCTGGAACAAAACACGAATTACAATTACTGCTCATTGTGAAGAGCACACTGTTTCCACAGCACACAAAGCACAGGAAATATAATGCTGCAGTTTGCCACGCTGCTGCTGCCCACTGAAATGCATCAACAGTAGTGTTTTGGAAGTTAGTTTGTGTATTCCTTCTTATTTCCCCTACGGAAGATACCATCTTGCCTTTTTCTTTGCAGATCACAGTTAGACCTGCTCAGAAACCTTCATAAAAGTAACTCTTGAATTATCTGTTCTTAGGTTTGTGTGCAAACATAATTATTATGACTTGCAACTTATCTAGTATATTAGTATAAATATGCAATAAAAGGAAATTGTGCTCAATCCAATATACTACATATACAGTATTATTGCTTCCTCACTTAAAGTTGCTCCCAACGTAATTAATTAGGGGCAGAATTGAAATTACTTGCACTTTACAAAATACTGTCAGACAGCAGTTGAAAGGTGTAGTGCTGGAAAAGCACAGCTGGCCAGGCAACATCCAAGGAGCAGGAGAGTTGATGTTTCGAGCTTGAGCTCTTCATCAGGAAGCATGTGCTCTTCTCAGACAGCAGACAAGTTTTCAAGGTCCAAATCTTCACGCATGGTTCAAGCATTTAAAATAATAGTTTCATACATTGCTTTTGCCTCTCGGAAATCCTACATCTTTCAAATGTAGAATGATAATTGACAGGATTTTTGGTATGGAGAAAGTGAGGACTGCAGATGCTGGAGATCAGAGTCGAAAGTGTGGTGCTGGAAAAGTACAGCTGGTCAGGCAGCACCCGAGGAGCAGGAGACTTTAGGTATGTTGACTGTATTATTCAAACTGCAAACAACATTTTTGATTGCCTTTTTTAAACAAAGGATGAAAATTAATTCAGAAGTATAATAAGGCTTAAAATGCAATAGAATGTATTGTTTCAATGCAAAAATAAAAAAAAACAACTTTCTGGACACTTATTCCAAGAACCATGGGAACAAACACCAATTTTGTATCTTTAATTATAGTCACCATTTAGGGAAGGCGTACAGTCCAGAACAGGAAGAAAACAAAAGCAAGTTGAAATAAAGTTAGAGTTATAAAATCTGTATAGTTAACAGGGATGATGTCAAAGCATCAATGTTTTTTAAATGCACAATTTTTCCAGAAGCATGATTTGGAGATGCCGGTGTTGGACTGGGGTGTACAAATTTAAAAAACAAAATCACACAACACCAGGTTATAGTTCAAGGTGGCTGTCCTGATGAAGGAGCAGTGCTCCGAAAGCTGGTGCTTCCACATAAATCTGCTGGACTATAACCTGGCGTTGTGTGATTTTTAACTTTCTAGAAGCAACTGATCAGATGTTATTGGTTTTTCACACTGGAGTATATAATTCAAAGAACAAACTTGTACTTTGTTCACATTTTTCATCAATTTGGGTCGTTTCAAAGCAAAATCAGAAGTTTGACAAATCATAATTCTCATTGCTCCTTTCACACAGTGCTCATTGTCAGAGATGTCTTCAAAATAATATGTACAATCAAGGTCCAGACTGTTGGCTTACATGTTATTTCATGACATTTAATCTACAAAAACCGAATTCTCCTCATTTCCTAGGCACCATTCTTCCCTTAATATAACCAAAGCCAATTAACTGATAACTCATCTGACAACCAGACATATTTGTTAAAAGGCGAGTCACGTCTGACAAAGTTGATTAGTTTGCCAATGAATTACTCTTGGTTATAGATACTGTTGTTTTGTCTGTAAATTTGGCAGTTAACTTTCACCCAAAAAACTTCCATGACCCTTTATTCCTGGTTAACATTCAAGTAAATCTCCTTAATCCTCTCCAAGACCTTGAAACCTTTCCTAAGTGTAGTGTCCAAAATTAGACTCAATACTCTTATAGAAGCTGAAATAGTTATTTTTCAAGTTTCAACACACCTTTCTTGTTCCACACTTATGCTTGAATCTTTATACGCACTCCAGACTACTCTGTTCCTGCAACCTCTTTACAATTGTAAAATTCAGTTAATATCGCCTATTAATATTGCCTCATTATTTTTGCCAAAGTGAATTGCTTCATATTTTTCTGCATTAAATTTCATCTTACAATCTCTGCCCATTTCAAAATCTGACTTTGTCCTCCTGAAATTTGTTACTAGCCTTTTAACAGTTTATTACATTTTCAGCACGTGTCACCTACAACCTATGAAACGACACCAGTACATCCACATCGAGATCATTAATATCTATAAAAAAGTATGCAGTGCAACAATGTTGAGTTCAGGTACATCTTTATGTAACTTCCGTTGGTCTGAAAACAAAATGTTTGATTTATTTATGGTCATGTAAATCCTCTTACAAAATACAGTGAAGAGTGTTGTATAGTATTGCCACTCTCTGGCACCATCTTAAAACACAGAAAAATAAACCAAAACATAGAACATAAAGGCAAAAAAAAGAAGAAATAAAGAAAATGTCCAACTTTACAATCCTTCTTGTTAAGTACTCAGTCATGGGCATACTGGCCAGGCACAAGCCCCTTTTGCTGTGTCACCACCTTCGCTAGGAACGCAAAGGAACGCTAACTTTCACTGCCATTTCACTTCCGCCAACGCCCTCGCCACTATGAGTCCGTAATAGACCTCAAATGCACACACCACTGATGCTGCAGGGTACCAAACTTGGCTCTGCCAAGCACATGAATCTACGTTGGGCCTACCTCGCCGATGCATCCCCTGCTAATGCTGGGTCTCGTACTTGACTCAAACCTGCTTCCAGGAATCTGTGCTGGATACAGATGCCATCATGAACTGAAACTTGCCTCTGCTGCAGCAGCCATGAGTTGGCGCTAGGACTACCTCGACAATGCAGGGAACCCAAACTCTCTCAAACACCGCTACCATGAGTCCACCACCAATGCTGTCACCATGACCAAGTTCTTCACTAATAGGTAAGTAAAATTAAAGACAGAGAGAAAAAAAAAACAAGAAAAGGTAGAAAAAAAAAGAAACAAAAAGGCAGACAAACCAGATCAGCCCTGGGCTCAGAAGTCTATTCCACTCCCATCTTACTGGAAATATGCTGCAATTTCTGTCTCCTACCCATTACTGTATTCATTCTGGTACAGACCTTGATCCTCATGTTCTTCCATTTTCTATAATGCAGTACTTTATCAAAGCTTTTCAAAATTCCATCCACAAATTAACCAAGCTACTTCACCAAATAACTCAGTCCATTTTATCAAACACTATTTGTTTTTGATATATTGGTGTTCATCTTTTTTTGATATTAGTTATGGGAAGAATGATGCCTGGGACATCAGGAGAACTTCCTTTACTTCTATATAGAGTCACAGTCATACAGCATAGAAGAGCCCCTATGGCTCACCGTGCCTGCACTCACCTATCTGAGCTAATCAACTTTCCATCTCTTGGACCTTGAATATTTTGACACTTCAAGTCCTCATCCATGTTCCTTTTAAAGGTTGGGAGGTTTTCTACATCTACTACCCTCCCAGGCAGTACATCCTAGATCCCCATCACTATCTGGATGAAAATATTCTCCTCAAATCTCCCCTAAACCTCCTGCTCTTCAGTGTAAAATTATGCCCCTATTCTTGACCCTTCAGCAAATGAGAATAGATGCTTTCTATCCACCCTGTCCATACACCTCGATCAGTTCACCCCTTGGTCTTCATTGCTGTAAAGAATACAACCTGAGCCTATCCCACCTTTCTTCACAGCTAATATACCCTGACCCAGGCACCATCCTGGTGAATTTCCTCTGTACTCTCTCCAGTGCAAGCACCTCTTTCCTGTAGTGTGGTGACCTGAACAGCACACAGCACACTAGCTACCAAAGCACAGCTCCAATAATAACCTCCGTTCTTACAATGTATGGCATGGCTGATAAAGTCCAGTATCCCGATGCCTTCTTAACCACACTATTAACCGATTTTGTTGGCTTCAGGGATCTGCAGACAAAGATCCCAAGATTTCTCTATTCCCCTGAGCTTCCTAGTACATTTGAGTACTCTTTTGTCTTGGCTTCTTCCAAAGTGCATCATCTCACACTTTTTAGGGTTAAATTCCACCTGCCACTGATCTGACCAATCTGTCCTCCTGCAACCTAACACTATCTTCCTCATCGTCAAGTACTCGGCCAATTTTTGTGTCATTACAAAGTTATGTATCACCCCATCCCACATTTTCTTATATTGTTTTAATGTATCTTGACCCAATGGAACTGAGCACTGATCCCTGTGATATTCCATTAGATACCGGCCTCCAATCCCACAATCAGTCTTTATCACCATTTCTGTCTCCTACCACCAAGCCAATTATGGAACCAACTTGTCAAGTTACCATGGATTCCATGTGCTTTTATTACTTGTTTAAAAAAAATCAATCTCCCACACGGGACCTTGTCAAACACTTTGCTGAAATCCACACATACCTCATCAAATGTACTTCCTTCACTTTCACACCGGACCACCTCTGCGAAACGTTCAATCACATGTGTTAAGTTTAACCTCCTTCTAGCTGACTATTCTTGATCAAATGTTGCCTCTCCAAGTGGAGATTAATTCTCTCCCTTAGAATTTTCTCAAAATTGTTTCCTATCACTGATATATGACTCATTGGTTTGTAATTCCTGGTTTCTCTCTATCACTATTCTTGAAAAGTGGAACCACATTAGCTGTTCTCCAGTCCTCTGGCACCTCCCCTGTGGCCAGAGAGGAATTAAAAATTTGCTGAGAGTCCTTATAATTTCCTCCATCACCTCTCACAGCAGCTTGGGATACAAGTCATCCAGACCCATTTTTAAACCTAACAAAACCAGAAAGGTATCCTACGTTCTTTTACATGTATTTAAACAAGCAGACAGAATCCTGGTTTAACATCTCATCTCAAAGTCAGCATGTCTAAAATTGGAGAAAGGCCAATTTTGACGGTATTAGGCAAGAACTTTCGAAAGCTGATTGGGGGCAGATGTTCACAGGTAAAGGGACGGCTGGAAAATGGGAAGCTTTCAGAAATGAGATAACAAGAATCCAGAGAAAGTATATTCCTGTCAGGGTGAAAGGGAAGGCTGGTAGGTATAGGGAGTGCTGGATGACTAAAGAAATTGAGGTGAAAAATGTGTTGCTGGAAAAGCGCAGCAGGTCAGGCAGCATCCAAGGAGCAAGAGAATCAACCTTTCGGGCATATGCTGCCTGACCTGCTGCGCTTTTCCAGCAACACATTTTTCAGCTCTGATCTCCAGCATCTGCTGTCCTCACTTTCTCCTAAAGAAATTGACGGTTTGGTTAAGAAAAAGAAGGAAGCATATGTCAGGTACAGACAGGATAGATCGAGTGAATCCTTAGAAGAGTATAAAGGAAGTAGGAGTATACTTAAGAGGGAAATCAGGAGGGCAAAGTGGGGACATGAGATAGCTTTGGCAAATAGAATTAATGAGAATCCAAAGGGTTTTTACAAATATATTAAGGACAAAAGGGTAACTAGGGAGCGAATAGGGCCCCTCAAAGATCAGCAAGGTGGCCTTTGTGTGGAACCACAGAAAATGGGGGAGATACTAAATGAATATTTTGCATCAGTATTTACTGTGGAAAAGGATATGGAAGATTTGGACTAGAGGGAAATAGATGGTGACATCTGGCAAAATGTCCAGATTACAGAGGAGGAAGTGCTGGATGTCTTGAAACGTTTAAAATTGGATAAATCTACTACAAACCAACCGACTCCCACAGCTACCTGGACTACACCTCCTCCCATCCTGCCCCCTGTAAAAACGCCATCCCATTCTCCCAATTCCTTCGTCTCCGCCGCATCTGCTCCCAGGAGGACCAGTTCAAAATACGTACAACACAGATGGCCTCCTTCTTCAAGGACCGCAATTTCCCCCCCGACATGGTCGACG
>NC_057720.1:32975066-32979954 GCF_004010195.1 Chiloscyllium plagiosum | reverse complement strand
GGCTGTACAGGACATTGGTTAGGCCACTGTTGGAATATTGCATGCAATTCTGGTCTCCTTCCTATCGGAAAGATGTTGTGAAACTTGAAAGGGTTCAGAAAAGATTTACAAGGATGTTGCCACGGTTGGAGGATCTGAGCTACAGGGAGAGGCTGAACAGGCTGGGGCTGTTTTCCCTGGAGCATCGGAGGCTGAGGGGTGACCTTATAGAGGTTTACAAAATTATGAGGGGCATGGATAGGATAAATAGACAAAGTCTTTTCCCTGGGGTCGGGGAGTCCAGAACTAGAGGGCACAGGTTTAGGGTGAGAGGGGAAAGATACAAAAAAGACCTAAGGGGCAACTTTTTCATGCAGAGGGTGGTACGTATATGGAATGAGCTGCCCCAGGATGTGGTGGAGGCTGGTACAATTGCAACATTTAAGAGGCATTTGGATGGATATATGAATAGGAAAGGTTTGGAGGGATATGGGCCAGGTGCTAGCAGCTGGGACTAGATTGGGTTGGGATATCTGGTCGGCATGGATGGGTTGGACCGAAGGGTCTGTTTCCATGCTGTACATCTCTATGACTCTATGCCTGATAATGCAGCACTCCCTCAGCACTGTTCCAATGAGGCAAGCTGGATTGTTAACTCAAATGCTAGACTTAGGTTCAAACTCAAACTTCTGACTGTAGTGGTAGTGCTACCAATGATTCAAATTGATATCCATTTAATGTCACACACTTGACCAACATTTGTGTCATTAAAAGCAAACATATTTTGCTTA
Source organism: Chiloscyllium plagiosum (assembly GCF_004010195.1). Taxonomy (NCBI): domain Eukaryota; kingdom Metazoa; phylum Chordata; class Chondrichthyes; order Orectolobiformes; family Hemiscylliidae; genus Chiloscyllium; species Chiloscyllium plagiosum. The sequence continues at coordinate 32,979,184 of NC_057720.1, read as the reverse complement.
AATATAAAATGCATGCATGGATATTTCAAGTCAGCGGCAGAGAATTTCACAATAGTCAACTTCTCTTGACGTCATCTGAAATTCTTAATAAATTGAAGTCTTGAGTTAATGTTTCCCAATATGATAATCACTTTTTCATGTATAATAAAATTATATTTCAAGTCTCCCCTTCTCACTATGAGTTAGGACAATGAAGTACAATTTTCAGAAGATTTGAGGTCAATTACACATTCTCGTAATGCAGCAAAAATTACAAATCTATGGATTGTTTTTTTCACGCTTCTTGTTTCGCTTACATTTCTTTCTCCTCCCACATTTTCCATTCATCTGAAGCGGATAATGCTTTTACAACAAATGTAGAATGAAAGGCAGGTACAAAATTCTACTTTCATTAATGGCATTTAAATATAGAATGAGAGTATACTGCATCTAGTATTTCTGTGGATGCCTCAAGCAAAAAGAACCATCATTTATTGCTTGGTTTTCCACCAAATGAAGTGATGTAAAGTTTATAAAAAAGTATATTAGTAGAGGTGAATTTCCTGTAGTTTTAAAAGTTAAATGAGGGATCTTTTCAATGGAGCATAAGTTACCTACTGAATAATATTTAGACAATGTTGCTTCTAGTTTATTTCAATAAAAGTTTTAAAACTTGAAACCTAAGTGATCTTTTCCGTTAGCCATAGGAAATTCAAATATCTTTCTAAAAGTTGTTAGTATCTATGGGGCGCGCGCGCGCACACACACACACACACACACACACACACAGATGAAATAAATATTCTAATGACACTGACAGTGGTTAGAATAAACAAAATATAAATTTTACAATTTCTCTCTCCTATTTCTTTATACATGTATGCATCAGACAGGAATTAAAAGTATGTCTTTAGATTGTCAGGAGCCACATAATATGACAATAAATCAAGCTCCTGATGACAATTGGGCTTAATTGCTCATGTTCTGTCCACTTACACATTTACATGGTATGAATTTCTTCATCAAGGGCATATTACTCAATAAAAATCTGGAACAGATACAGTTGAATCTACTCTGAATATGTTGCAGCAAATGCATTGGAACAAACAGCCAATGAGCTCCTTTTGTGAAAGGAATCCAGTCTGTCCAATCAGTAGCTAATCATACCATTCTAAAATTCTGGAATTGCACATATTGCTTCTTTAATTCTTTATTAATGACAACAAATATGGGTCCTCACTTCTCCATGCACCATGCCTATCCATTGTCTTAATTAGATTATTCACAACAGATTTACAAACCAAGAAATGTTGTACTGAAATTGGTAATATCTCAACTTCAACAAAGACTTCAGTACCCTTAGACTAGAGGATTCAACTGACTCATAGATCAAACCTCTGACTGGTTTTCCACATAAGAATTCTGGGTATTTTATAATCCAGTTAGCAGTCGTCAAAAAGCTTGCTCATGCTGACTAATCTAGCATTTGTAAGGTTGACAACTTGGCCAAGGAATCAAAAGAAAGTGTTACACACAGCTACAATTCAGCTTAAACCATTATCGCTAGTGAGCAGGTTCAAAGCAGGGAAAATATAACAAAATTTTCTCGAAGTTTCACAACGAAACACATAACAATTGTCCTACTCCTCAAGTACTGTTACGCAGATTTCCCTGCCACTACTTCCCTACCAACTTCCTTTGTAATCTAGGTTTTACAATGGGTAAGCAATTAAAATAATTAAAACTAACATTTAATAGAAATGAAGATCACTAGCTTATATAGTTACCATGCAGGTAGCATAAAGAATCTAATAATATCATCCCTTAAGATTCAATTTTTAACACTTGTATCACAGAAGTGCCAGGTAATAACAATCCCAACAACAGAAGGCCCTGTGAGGTCAAATGGGCATTTTTTTTTCAAAAACTGTAAACCAGTTATTTTGAGATTCAATGGTACCACTGATGCCAAGTCCTTCACTATCAGCATCCTGGGAGCACACCACTGTGTAAGTGCTAAAATGTAGGAGTCATAACAACACCATGCCTCCATGATTAGTGCAAAGCTAAGTACCATGTTTCGGGATTCACCTCATGACTCCTCAAGACCTCATCATCATCACCAAGCATCTGTCAGGAGTAGGATTAAAGGTTCACCAGTCACTTGAATGGACACAACTGTATTAACACTGAAGGAACTGGATGTCATTCAGACAGAAGAATCCACTTGATAGACACTCCTATCACTGGACACTCAGTCATAGAGATGTACAGCACAGAAACAGACCGTTCATTCTTAATCATCCATGCCAACCAGATATCCTAACATAATCTAGTCCCATTTGCCAGCATTTGGCTCATATCCCTCTAAACTCTCCCTATTTACATACAACATTTTAAAGGCATCTGGATGGGTAATTGTACCAGCCTCCACCAGTTCCTCTGACAGCTCAGTCCATACATGCACCACCTCTGCATAGTAAAGTTGCTCCTTTAGGTCCCTTTTCTATCTTTCCTCTCTCACCTTAAACCTATACCGTTTAGTTTTGGACCTCCCCAACCCTGGCTATTCACCCTATCCACATCCCTCATGATTTTATAAATATTTGTAAGGTCACCCCTTAGCCTCAGACCTCCAGGGAAAATAGCTCCAGCCTATTCAACTTCTCCCTATAGCTCACATTCTCTAACCCCGGCAACATCCTTGTAAATCTTTTCCTCTACTTTTCATGTTTAACATCCCTCCCATAGCAAGGAGACCAGAACTGAATGTTGTATTCCAAAAGTGGCCTAACAATATCCTGTACACCCATAACATGACATCCCAACATCTATACTCAATGCTATGACCAATAAAGTTATGTGGACTAAATGCCTTCTTCACTACATTGTCTACCTTTGACTCCACCTTCAAGGAATCACAAACCCCGAGGTCTTTGTTGGGCAGCACTCCCCATGGTCTACCAATATGTGTATAAGTCCTGCTCTGATTTGCCTTACCAAAATGCAACACTTCAGAGTTATCTAAATTAAACTCCAAATGCCACTGCTCCCATCAGATCAAGGTGCTGTTGTACTCTTCTACATCACCAATTTTAGTATCACCTGCAAACTTTCTAATCATTCATCCTATATTCACATGCAAGTCATTTATATAAAAATGACAAAAAGCAGTCGACCCAGCACCAACTCCTGTGGCACATCACTAGTCACGCACCTCCGGGCTGAAAAACAACTCTCCACCACCACCCTCTGTCTCCTTCCTTCAAGCCAATTTTGTAGGCAAATGACCAGCTCTCCGTGGATTGCATGTGATCTAATCCTAATCAATGTATCATGTGGAATCTTGTTGAACATCTTGTTAAAGTCCATAGAAACAATATCCGCTGGTCTGCCTTCACCAATCTTCTTTGTCACTTCTTCAAAAGATTCAATCAAGTTAGTGAGACATGATCTCCTGCGCACATAATCTCCTGGCTATTCATAATCAGTCCTTGCCTTTCCAAATACTTGTAAATCCTGTCTTTCAGAATCCCCTGGAACAATTTCCCCACCACTGAAGTCAGACTCACTGGTCTGTAGCTCCCTGGTTTTTCCTTACCACCTTTTCTCAATAATAGCACCACATTAGCCATCCTTCAATCTTCTGGCAACTCACCCACGGCTTTTCGAAAATACAAATATCTCAGCAAGGGGCTCAGCTATCTTTTCCTTACCTTCTTACAAAGTTCTGGGATAGACCTGATCAGTTCCCAAGGATTTGTCTACCCTTGTGTGTTTTAAGACATCCAGCAGGTCCTCCTCTGTAATAGGGACACTTTTCAAGATATCACTGTTTATTTCTCCAAGATGAAAGCAAATTACTGCAGATGCTGGAATCTGAAACCAAAAGAGAAAATGCTGGAAAATCTCAGCAGGTCTGGCAACATCTGCAAGGTGAGAAAAGAGCTGGCGTTTCGAGTCTAACTGACCCTTTGTCAAAGCTAAAAAAAGGGAGAAATAGGGAGGTATTTATACCAGGCTGAGAGAAGGTGAGTCATGGCTCCAGAAGCAAAGGTAGCAATAAAGAGGTGATAATGCCAGTGCATAGAGAGATTATAGGTAGATTAGGATCTGTGAATGACAAAGGCTGAAGCTTG
>NC_057720.1:32931268-32974881 GCF_004010195.1 Chiloscyllium plagiosum | reverse complement strand
AGAGGGATTATAGGGAGATTAGGAGCTGTGAATGACCAAGGCTGAAGCCGGTGCTATGTGACAAAATATGTGGGGGATGGTGGGGGGGGAAATGGGTGAAGCAGAGGCAAAATGGAAAACAGGGGAGAAGGGTAGCAAAGGGGGAAGAAGAGAGGAAAAGGTGATGAGAGAGTGGGGAGCAAGAGAAAGAGACAATCAAAAAATACGAGGTACAGAGCAGTGAAAAAAATATTTTAAAAAATAAATTAAATAAAATTATGGAGCAGAATGAAAACAGAGGGGTCGAGATGGGATAATCATCTGAAGTTGTTGAATTCAATGTTGAGATTGGCAGGCTGTAATGTGCCTAGTCGGAAGAGAAGATGCTGTTCCTCCAGTTTGCGTTGAGCTTCACTGGAACATTGCAGCAGGCCAAGGACAGACATGTGGGCATGGGAACAGGATTGTGTGTTGAAGTGGCAAGCCATGGGAAGGTCCGGGACCTGATTGCGTACAGACCGAAGGTGCTCAGCAAAGCAATCACCCAGTCGGCGTTTTATCTCTCCAATATAGAGGAGACCACATTGGGAGCAACGAATGCAATAGGCCAAATTGAAAGAGGTACAAGTGAAACGCCGCTTAATCTGAAATGAATGTTTGGGACCTTCTCTCAGCCTAATATAAATACCTCCCTATTTCTCCCTTTTTTTAGCTTTGACAAAGGGTCAGTTAAGACTCAAAACATCAGCTCTTTTCTCTCCTTACAGATGCTGCCAGACCTGTTGAGATTTTCCAGCATTTTCTCTTTTGGTTTATTTCTCCAGGTTCTCTAGCTTCTATATCCTTCTCCACAGTAAATAACAGTGCAAAATAATCATTTAGAATCTCACCCATCTCCTGCTCCACATAGACAGCCTTCTTGATCTTTAAGGGGCTCTATTCCCTCTCTGGTTACTCTTTTCTTAATAAACAACTTTCACCATTACAGATGCACTGCGGCAGCAACTCACGCTTACTCTGGCTGTACCTTCAGGTTCTGTGGAATATATCACCAAGGAAGACAAGGGCAGTAGTATAATGAGAATGCAAGCAACTCTAAGGTCGCTTCAAAGACACACATCATCTATTATAACCATTTCTTCATCTTTTCTGGAGGTCAGATTGCTGGAATCTCCTACCAAACACCAACACGCAAAGCACTCCAATAGTTTAAGCAGAAGTCTCACCAGGACCCTCTCACAGTAACAAGTGATTAGAAATAAATTTGGCCTTACAAGAAACACCTATATCTGAGAACTTAACTTGGAATCCCTGTTGTTTGATTTTTCACTTTTCAAATTTTGCACAATAAGTACTAGTAGAAATATGGGGATTATGAAAATCTTCTGGCTCTAAAGACAACTATTTGGACACAAAGCCTCATTTATCTAACAGCAACAGATATGATGTTGAAATCCCACAGACCAGAAAGGATGACAAACAAGCCATGGCCTGTTGTTATTTTAAGTTTGTGTTAAAGAAAACTTAAAAAAAAATACACATCTCAGTCAAAGGTCAAAGTCATATTTTCTTTGAGGGCTCACTTTGACTTTCAGGAACTATGTTATGATTTTAGGGGGTTATTTCTTGGTTTTCAAAGCTCTTTAGATCCAAAGATTTTAGCAAGAAATAAACTGCTCTCAAAGAGTGTTAGCAAATTCCTGCTCCAGGCATCCATTAAAGTACATTAAAGAAACAAGAAACTTTGTGATGGGAAGGCAGCCAATAATCCAACCATTAGGCATCCGTCCTTCCTTTAACACCTCCCTACAACCTACTCATATACCTACTTTATCTTCCTTCTCCACTTGATGTGTTAAAGCAAACTCAACCCAGGGAGGTTGGGCACTTCAGAAATAACTGGGCTCCAAGTTTTCTCATTCATCAATTTAAAAGAAAAGCACATCAGCAATCGAAAAGAAAAACTTGCATGCAGACAGACATTTCTACATGTTTAAAGAAATTTCTGAGGGCAACAAAAAAAGTGGAAAAAAAAACTGTGGATGCTGGGAATCTGAAACAAAAGTAGAAATTGCTGGAGAAACTTAGCAGGTCTGGCAGTATCATAGAGAAAAAGCAGAGTCAACTCTTCTTTGGAACTGATGGCAGGGAGCAAAGATGGTTTCGTTCCACAAATGCTGTCAGACCAGCTGAGTTGCTCCAGCACTTTGTATTTCTGTTTGAAAAAAAAACCTGAATTTCCCCTATGACATTTTTTCTCCCTTTACCCCAGAGCTGTCTACTTTAAACTTTATTCTTAAAGCAATTTATTGTAGGAACATAAAAGTGGAAGAAAATCATTGCAACAGATTTAGTTAGCTTTATTTCTTGTTTGGTTATTCTTCCAGTAGTAGTTAATAAACTTGAAAACCGGCTTTGGGGGTGGGGGGGGGGGGGTTGGAAAGGAAAATAAAAGTTTTTTTTAAAGTGAGTTGGCACATTATAAGTATAAAAATCAAAAAGAATAAAAGTGTAGATGCGCAAGTGAACTATACTGCCTTTTGCCCACATACTCTCGCACGCTTGAACCTCCTTCTCCTCCCTCCTCTCTCTCACAGTCAAAGCCTCTTCACCTTACTGGATCTATTCGAATCTTGGCCTCCTTCTCTCTCTCTCTCCTATTACTCCCATGTAGGTGCGCAGGCTCTTCCAAACACAGCTTTCCTCCTTCCCACCTTGCCGATTCTCCAAACATAGCCTCTGTTGAAAATAGACAGAGTTTCAGCAGTAGCAAGAGAAGTGGACGGTGAGTAGAGTGGCTGCCTCTCACAGGTTCGATCTCAGAGACTTGATTGCAACTGCTTCTCCATTTAAACTGCATCTTTCGTCTGCATTTGTGCCTTCAATACATCACGGTATCTTTGGCATAATCTGTGGAACTTGTAGATGCAATAAATTCAACAAAGTTCACTCAGCTTTCCAATGAGGGCGACTGGAGGCATTTTGGGGCAGATCCACTTACCACCCCCGTCTTTATTTTGAGTGCTGGTCTAGATAGCATGGCGCAACTTAATTCCAAGTAAAGCCCAGTTTTTGGGTTGTACCAAGTATGGTATAAACAATATGAAAAATTATTACAATAAAAAGAACACAAAAGCACTCTGAGGTACTAACAGAACATGGCAAGGGCACCACAATGGCATAATGTAGAAGAGTGCAATGAGACTAAATGCAACTTAATGGTGTAGCATACCAACAGTGTACGGATAATATTTCACTGCAGAATAGTGACTGCATAGAGTAAATCCATTTCTAGAATAATATCCACCAATGCAGTTCAATCTGAGTCCAGGTTTATTCTTCCAATCTAACCATGCCTCAAGCCAAGGCATTCTAGTGCTATAGATGACAGAGAAAAACTGCCCAGATGTGCCCTGTCAAAAAAGGCAGGATAAATATAATGTAGCTAATTATTGCCAAACTATTTTACTCTTTGTGCTATCACATGGCATTAACTCACCAATAAATTGTTCACCAGTACTTAAACAGGATTCTGACAGATCCTAATGGCTTCAGATCTCATTAGAGCCTTTGTCCAATGAGGAACAAAAGAGCTGAATTTCAAGATAAGGTGAAAGTGACAGTCCCTCGATGATAAAGGCCAAATGTGTGGAGCTCTAATAAAAATGGGAATCGGGGTGGCAATTCTCTGGGAACTGAAGTCATATCTGAATTCCTCAAAGCAGATCCTTGATAAAAATATGAGAGAGTTTTTTTGCAGCAGATGCTGGGGTGAAGAGAGTTTGTTGATGTCACAATGGAATTAGTGAAGGTGCAAGTATCGTTGGAACCTCATTCCTGACAGATTACTTAGATTAGATTACTTACAGTGTGGAAACAGGCCCTTCGGCCCAACAAGTCCACACCAACCCGCCGAAGCGCAACCCACCCAGACCCATTCCCCTACACCTAACACTACGGGCAATTTAGCATGTCCAATTCACCTAACCTGCACATTTTTCTGGACTGTGGGAGGAAACCGGAGCACCCGGAGGAAACCCATGCAGACACGGGGAGAATGTGCAAACTCCACACATTCCACCTGAGGCGGGAATTGAACCCGGGTCTCTGGCGCTGTGAGTCAGCAGTGCTAACCACTGTGCCACCGTGCCGCTCGCGGTCACCAAAGCTGCTAACAGGCAGGTACCATCTGAGATGGTTGCTACCGAGAGAATACGTTGTATTTGATGGCTGCTTAATGAGAGCATATTGAGTGATGTGACGGAGCATATACAATATGCCAGATGAATTAATCTTAATGCTTTCGCCTTCCTGACCTAATATCCAAAATGCAGAGGACTGGATAAGGTTTCCACTAGTCCATCCTCCCTCAGGCTCAATGACTTAAATCTACCTCCACTGCATTAACATATGGTGCAGGAGCTCTTGCTGATCAGTGGTAGTTCTCCTCCTTCTGGATCAGAAGGTCTGGTTTCAAGTCCCATTTGCCCTGGATGAATGTCATAACATGCCCAAACACATTTGATTAAAAATAATTTACACTGTGGACAGTGAAAGGCAGGCAAGAGAGTGGGAAGGACATTTTGTTTCACCAATGTTGGTGCAATGGCAGAATGGAATGGAGCTATATCCTGCGCACATCAAGAGCACCCATCTACCAAGACTGTATCTCTGCTTTGTGCCTTCCAGTTGCCTTCCACTGATGAACAGAAGCCCCAATATAATAACATTATCAAGTAAAATCCCTGCAGGACATAGAACTGAGTAAGTTTGTGACCATTTTCCTAATTGGGTCAGGGTGGTGGTTATTTCTCAAAATTCATCTTGCAGAACAGTTAGGTAAAAAATGAGTTTGAAGGAGGAACTGAACTAAAAAGGCTTTAGTCTTCCAAATATTAAATTCTTGGAATTTAATAAAGATTCGGAGATGCCGGTGTTGGACTGGGGTGTACAAAGTTAAAAATCACACAACACCAGGTTATAGTCCAACAGGTTTAATTGGAAGCACACCAGCTTTTGGAGCGACGTTCCTTCATCAGGTGATTCAATCACCTGATGAAGGAGTGTTGCTCCGAAAGCTAGTGTGCTTCCAATTAAACCTGTTGGACTATAACCTGGTGTTGTGTGATTTTTAACTCTGGAATTTAATATGTCATGTGACATCAAGTGAAAAGTCTGGTAGTTTAGTAACAGTTGAGGAGTTGAAACAAGTGATGCTGAAGTAGAGCTAATGTCATTAATACAAGTGAACGAACATTAATGCTGTGTTTTTTGGTGAGCCCTGAGCTGGGTTTCTGGATTATGCCGCCATTTTCACAAATGCTTTTGAATCTCTTGTGTTGATGCTTACAGAGGTTCTCATCTCCTGATTTGTATCTGTCTCTTATTCTCACCCCATGAACTCCAGATTTCAGCAGCAGGAACAGAAGACATTGCAAGTCGTATTCAGCCATAATTTAAAATCTAAGAATAGGACCAAGCAAAAGCAATCCCAACCGACTGGATAACAGTGGACAGGCATTAGAAGATGATGATGTGATCAAATGTGTCAATGGCTACAGATAGCTTGAGAAAGATAAAGGAGGAAATCTCTACCTTTGCAAGGTAGATTTTTGCCTACCAACAGCACTTCAATGGTAACCAGGAACGGGCAATACAGGTAAATGCTGGCGTTTTAGGAAGGTTCACATCCCAAGAACAAATAACAAAATAAAGTCATAGTAATATTCTTGATGAATACAGATCCTCCCAATCAGAAGATATCTGTGGGGGTAAGTGTGGTCAGTCTGGACTCAATAGACTGAATGGCCTGCTTCTGCACTGTAGGGATTCTATGATGAAAAAGAAAAGAGAGATATACAAATATCACTGAGATGAGAAAAAGAGACAGCCACAGATCAGAAGATCGGAACCTCTAAAACAACAATACAGGACAATCAAAAGCTTTTGTGGAGACAGTGACATCATTTTAATGTCACTGGACTCATAATTCAAAAGGAGAAAGTGAGGTCTCCAGATGCTGGAGATCAGAGCTGAAAATGTGTTGCTGGTAATACAGGTAAATGCTGGCGTTTTAGGAAGGTTCACATCCCAAGAACAAATAACAAAATAAAGCCATAGTAATATTCTTGATTTCGGGCATAAGCCCTTCTTCATGAATTCCTGAAGAAGGGCTTATGCCCGAAACGTCGATTCTCCTGTTCCCTGGATGCTGCCTGACCTGCTGCGCTTTTCCAGCAACACATTTTCAGCTCATAATTCAAAAGCCCAGACTAATGCCCTGGGGATATGGGCTCAAATCCTACCATGGCAGGTGGGAGAACGTAAACTAAAATTTATAAGAGTCTGAAAAGAGGACCATCAATGATGACTGCCACCAATTGTTGCAAAAAAATCATCTGATTCACAAATGCTACTGAGGGCAGTAGATTTGCCATTTTTATCTGGTCTATATGTGACTCAAGACCCACATTTATGCAGTTGAAACTTAACTTGCTTGGGAAAAAAAAAATCAATTAAAAAAACAATTATTTGTGTTAGCAATTAGTCAACATGCACCCAGGACTGCAAAACCCTCACTGCACAATAGCTTCGTATTCAAAGTCAACCTTTATTCGATCTGGAACGGGCCATCACATGACAGACTCAGGAATGGAAAGTCAAACAGAGAAAATTTGAAGATGGATACTAAACAATATATCCCAAGTCAAATTTGTTTTTGGCAGGTTTCTCATTGTTGTATTTGAGGCTTGCTGTCTGAGGCTACATCACAACAGTGCTCAGCTATATTTGCAGATGTGTTCAGGTGTCCTGAGATCATAAAGGCACCATATAAATGCCCTTCCTTTCAGTGATTAATCACTAAATAATCAATGTGTTTGGTGCAATCACCTGTGCCGTCTGGGTTCTGTCAAGATCTGCCTATTCAAGCTGTTGTACTTTAGCTATCAAACAAATGGGGCAACAGCTTTCACCTCAACAGTAAATGTTGTAAAATAAATTTACAGATCAATGTCATGTTTAACAGCCTCAAAAAGGGAACAGATTCAGAATGACTTTTACAACAGGAATTTTTATTCATACCAAAGCATAGTATAATTTAAGAGCAATAAAGTGATATTGTCAGAAAAGCTAACTTCTCTGATAAAAACTGAGATCTGCCTCACAAGGACCATTACAAAAGAATTGTATTTACAACAGGACTTAAATGGTATCTCAAAATTAGGTTTCCAAGCTAAACAAGTGCTTTGAGAAAATCATCGGAAGAAAACCATTTTCACTTAGTAATCTCCAACAATGAACTACAGGTAAGTGTGAAGGAGGAAGTTAGATGAACATTTTCAAAAAAAGGACTACTAAATCCATGTAATACTTTTTCACAAAATGGCTATTAAGAGACATTATATCATTGAGAAAGTGTTTCAGATTAGGATTTAAAAAGGAAGTGTGTAAGAGCAGGAAATGCCAGTAAAACACACAACTGCAGCTAAAATGCTAGCAAAAGCATTGTGACAATCTGGATTGAGTAGCTTGCTCTTGTTTCACTATTTGTTAAAAAGAATATACTTAAAATGTGTTAAGGTAGCCAATATATAGTTTAATGTGTGGGGGCACCTATATTTCACTATATCATTGTAAGCAATATAAAAAGGTAAAGTTCAGCTGAATGTGTCTCACTGCCTATTACAGTAAAGTCTACATGAGCTATACAGAGTATTGATTTTAATACTACTGGAAATCAGACAGGATAGGTAGTTAAAAAATATCAGCAGGCTACTCATTTATTCAAACCCCATTTTAACCAGCATGAATTTATAGTAGCACAATCCTATATCTTGCTGCAAACCAGAATTCTGTTATGCCTACTGGACTCCAGTGCAGTTATAAAGAAGGCCTGAGTGGGGAGGTTGCAGTTTTCCTGTTAGAAAAGAGCAGCACCAAAGACAGAGGAGGCTCTGCCAGACATTTCCAAGCCAAGATATTTGTGGTCTCCCTTTTCCTATTGCAAGAAGTTCTCATTAACTCGGTTCCAACCACTTACTCAGGATTGAATCTGATGCAGCTGCATTTTCAGCTGCTGTCATGGGCGTAGGAATTTCCTACAGCCAAATGCAGGCATGTGATTAATAATTTAACATGCCCTGCAATTTCTTGTTTTCCTAAATAATTACTTGCTTTCAATTTTACTTCAGAAACGCTATAATGGACAGCTCTGAAGCACACAGTTGGAAAACTTGTTCTGTGGCCAAGTGCACATCAAATGTGTTAAGTGGTTAATTCTCAATTACTGAAATATGTACTTGCACAGATACACAAAAAAATGATCACATTGCTCCCACCAGCATAACCCATTATCTGTAGGATCTACTTTTGTTGGCGGGTGAAGGAAACAAATTTAATTTTTCTTATTCTATCTTAATAACGGTATTCATGTTAAAATTTGAAAACAAATGGTACATTATACTCACTCAGCAGGAAGTTTTAGGAAAAAGCACTTTCCATGGATTATCTTATCCTACTAATATTACTTACTTTTAAAAAGCAGCTTTACAGCAATGCCAGGGTATTTGAATTTAAATATACTAATTTTATTTTTAATTATTATTTTCATTTTATCCAACTGACATGGGGAAAAAATGCTTTTGTTTAACCAAATGTTCCCACTGAAGTTTATGATTGGTCCTTGCAACTCCAGACACATTGTGGTTACCTTTTGCTCACATGAAGATTTGTCATACAAAACTGAACCATATTCTCTAGTTTTTCTTTCAACTCTAGTTTTTCTTTCAAGTAATTAGGGAAGTCCATTGTATCATCCCTCTTCTGATATCTACAAGATAATGCACAAGAACTATCACTGATCACATAAAGGAGCTGGTTTCAGTTGCTGAGAACAGAACTACTGAAAAGACCCAAAGTGCAAGATCTTCAATTATGAATCATATAACTGAGGCTTGATTCATGCCAATAATAAACAGAATTAAAAATACATACATTCACATAGACCTCAGAACTAATACTGTACTTCATGAAGCCATTTCAGCGACCATTTGCCAATTCATACAGTAAACGTTAGAATAAAATGAGTCATGTGATGACATAGCCAAAGTACTCATTATCTCATTAGACATTAGGTAATGACAAATAGACTTTCCTAGAACAATGAGGACAAAGAACATTACAGCACAGGAACAGGCCCTTCGGCCCTCCACGCCTGTGCCAATCCAGATCCTCTATCTAAACCTGCTGCCTATTTTCTAAGGATCTGTATCCCTTTGTTCCTTGCCCATTCATGTATCTGTCTCGATACATCTTAAATTATGCTATCGTTCCTGCCCCTACCATCTTCGCTGGCAACGCATTCCAAGCATCTGCGTAAAGAACTTTCCAGACATATGTCCCCTCTCAATTTGAACTTGTGACACCTAGTAATTGAGTCCTCCAATCTGGGAAAAAGTTTCTTGCTATCCACCCTGTCTATACCTCATGATTTTGTCGGCCTCAAACAGGTCTCCCCTTCTTTCCAATGAAAATAATCCTAATTACTCAACCACTCCTCATACCTAGCACCCTCCACACCAGGCAACATCCTGATGAACCTCCTCTGCACCCTCACCAAAGCATCCACATCCTTTTGGTAATGTGGTGACCAGAACAGTACGCAGTATTCCAAATGTGGCCAAACCAAAGTCTTATACAACTGTAACATGACCTACCAATTCTTGTACTCAATACCCCGACCGATGAAGGAAAGCATGCCGTATGTTTTCTTGACCACTCTACTGACCGGTGTTACCACCTTCAGGGAACAATGGGCCTGATTACTCAGATCTCTGTACATCAACTTTCCCCAGGACTTTTCCATTTACTGTATAGTTCACTCTTGAATTGCTTCTTCCCAATTGCATCACCTCGCCTTTGTCCGGATTGAACTCCATCTGCCATTTCTCTATCCAACTTTCCAATCTATTGATATTCTGCTGTATTCTCTGACAGTCCCCTTCACTATCTGCTACTCTGCCAATCTTAGTATCATCTAGGGGAGTTGCAAATAAATCAGTTCATTTGCATAAATGTTTCTTTGTGACACGATTAACTTTTTTTTATTACACAGGACAAGATAACTAACTTTGTTTCATACATTTTTAATCAATTACTCCAAAATTTTTCCAGTCTCTGATGGCAACAATGAATAATCATTTTTACAATTACATTGAGATTTGAAGGTCTCGAACTCCCGAAGTTTTGACAAACACAAAAAAAGCATCTTATCTTACTTTGATGGTTCCAAATAGTGAGTGCCACACTTGTGATTCTTTTAACGAGTTTCCAAACAGCCTTTATGTAGATTAGAGTGGTGCTGGAAAAGGACAACAGGTCAGGCAGCATCTAAGGAGCAGGCAAATCGACGTTTTGGGCAAAAGCCCTTCATCGGGAATGAAGGCAGGGAGCCTCTGGGTGGATTTATCTCTTCACCCCGGAGGCTCCCTGCCTTCATTCCTGATGAAGTGCTTTTGCCTGAAACGTCCATCTAGACTCTGATCTCCAGCTTTCACTAGCCTTTATGTAGACACTGGCGATCTTTACAACAAAAAGCAGTCAAAATTGTGGGAAATGAAATTCTCCAAGCTTGCAATACAATTGGAAAATATCAAAAGCTATACAGTGTGGAATAACTTATACCAATTTATTTTCTACACACATTTCTAGGCCACATTACATGGGTTCAGGACTTAACTTGACTAAAGGTACTCGGATTAAGATAATGCAGACGCAAACTCTTTCCAAGTTAGGATAGAAGTTCATGCTAGGTAATTTCATAGGGCAAAATGTAACACTTATGGAGTGAGAGACTGGGTCTCGAATGAAACTTGCACAAAATGGAAATGTCTGAAAATCACCTGATCTCGAATTCATCGAAACGAAACAATTCACATGACTGGTTTCTGACCTACTGATTATGCCAGGGTTTGAATTTTGTGACCTTCAATCTTGTTGAAATAATCATTAACGATAAATATAAAATAAATCAACTCTAATAATCCCATTATTAGAAAGGAGCATCTTGTGTGGGTTGATGGGGAAGAGAAGGGCAAGCATGAAGGGTAATGAAACTTTCAGCATAATTATGTCTGATGACTAGAATAATAATATAAAGAGTAGGACAAAAACAAATGAAGACAAGAAAGTATAATAATCATGATAATAGCATTGAAGATCAACCAATGAGCAGAGTGTCGGAAAGATATTTTACAAAGAAGGTGAAAGAGACTGTATAATCATGGACAACAGATGATCAGAAGATATGGCTGAGGCAGACAATACAGTCTGCCTATAAGGAGCGTTGTGCAGCGATACGTATCAGATCAAGTGAAGACTATCCAATGATTTTCATTTGTAACAGTTAGAAAGTCTGTGCAACAATAACAATGTTAAATGCAACAATGAGCCTCACGGAATCTAGACTCAATAACTAATATTTACACAGCAGCTCCAACATAACAAAAGGCTTCAAAGTACTCAATAAAACTTCACAAAATGAATTGTGTTAGGAAGTCATGTAAGGAGACATTAGGTCAGATGACCGAAAGCTTGGTCAGTTTCAAAGAATGTCTTAAAGGAAGGAAGTGAAAAAGAGAGACAGAGAGATACAGGAAGGAATTATGGAGTTTAGGGTCCAGATAATTGGTAAATCAACAATGCATTACAATTAAAACTGATCTTAGTTGAAAGGCTAGAATCAGAGGACCAGAGATGTTAAATAATTTTTGGACTGGAAGAGATTACTGAGAGAGGGAGGGCAAAGACCACAGGGGTTTTCAAAACAATGATGGGAATTTTAAAATCAAGTTATTTGATCAACAGCCAATTTACGTCAAAGAGCAGAAGGGTGACTAGTGAATGGGGCTCAGGGACAGTTAGAACATAGGCAGGAGAGCTTTGTATAACCTGAAGAATATGCAGCGTACCACATAGGAGACCAGCCAGACATACATTGAAATAGTTGAGTCCAGAGGAAATGAATGAGGATTTTAACAGAGGAGCTGAGACAGGGACAACAGTCAGACAGTTAGACAATGTTCAATAACATGAGATTATCTTTTTTGCACCAGGATGCAAAAACAAACTTTTGTGGTTTTAGTACAGTTTCCCTGCTGGCATAGTCAATTGCAGACTTTCCAAATTCAAACTCAACAGGAATATAAGGGAGACAGTTATTAGGATGGAAAATGTCAGCTGGTGCACAGAGTCATCCAGCCTGGTAACAGACCCGTCAATCCAACTCATTCACACCAATCAGATATCCCAATTTGACCTAGTCCCATTTGACAGCCTTTGGTCCATATCCTTCTAAACTCTTCCTACTCATGTACTCATCCAGATGCCTTTTAAATGTTGTAATAGTACCCACCTCCATCACTACCTCTGGCAGCTCGTTCCATGTATGCACCAGCCTCTGCGTGAAAACATTGCCCCTCAAGTCCTTTATAAATCTTTCCCCTCTCCCTTAAACCTATGTTCTCTCATTTTGGACTCCCCTACCCTAGGAAAAAGACCTTGGCTATTCACCCTTTCCAAGCTCCTCATGATTTAAATCAACCTCTGTAAGGTTACCCTTTAGTTTCCAACGCTGCAGGGAAAACAAGTTACAGTTTTTAACTCAACCCCCCCCCAGTCCCAGCAACATCCTTGCAAATCTTTCCTGCACCCTCTCAAGTTTAACAACATCCTTCCTATAAAAGGGCGATCAGAATTGGACACAGTATTCAAAAAGTGGCCTCACTAATGTCCTATGGAGCCAAAAAGGTGAACCTCAGAGGTCAAGAGATATAGATTTGGCTAATGGAAAAAGCTGCACATGTACCTCAAACAATTGCATTCAACAGTAACATTGGATGCAACATTTCACTTCCCTATTTTAATATCCTCACCTTCACAAATATAAAATCACGTAGGAAAAAAACACTTATGAGACAGCTGATTTTCATCATAACAGACTTTAGCACCTTTTTCTGGTTCTCTTCGCCTACACAATATCCGGGACTGGTATGCAAGATGTCAAAAATCATCAGCAACTCCTACGAATATGCTAATAATTTTTGACACCTATAATGACAAATATATTAACCTACACAGCACAATCTAACATGATCATCTCTTTATTAACAACACTGTGCCAAATGTCTGTTCTTCCGAATTCCATTCATTCATCCTCAGGAAATTTACTTCAAGAATATTAAAAGGGACAGAAGCAGACAGTTGTGCTATATAAATCAGCTGGTTCCTTCACTAAACAGAGACTCACCACATTACAATGTCTCAGTACAAAAGCTGTTTGAATCAGTTAACAAATGAATCTAAAACAAACGTACAGAGCTTGCAGGAACATGGTAGAAACGTTAAAGGTTGCTATAGGCAAAAAAAAGCAATGCAACTCTCAATGAATCAAGCAAACGAGCCATTTATGTGGTATCATTTGGGGTGTCGATTACCTTGTTTTGCAAATCAGAACTTGAGAGGTGTACCTTGCAAGTCACTAGCTGCATGTCAAAAACTTCACTTGCTGGGAGATAAAGTGAAAATTCTACAAAGAAGGAAGCAATCTAAGAACCAGGTTCAGACAGCGTAGGAATCCTCGATTTACTTATATTGCTGTCGAATAACTTACTCATGATTAAATTTAACTCCATCTTTCCATAATTTCACTTCCGGTAGTTCCCCAAAATTGATTTTCCGTTCTACAGTGCCAACTATGTTTGAGCTTGTGTATTGTTTAACCATTCAAAAAGCTCCAATAACTGTCCAATATTTCAAAGTAAATCTCTAGATAGGATGGATGCACATGACTAGAAGTTAGCAAACCACCTTTTTAGAATCTGTGTTCAAGTCAAACCTGCTTTTATACTGCAGTAACTCGAAGGTTGGAATTCAGCAACTGAAGCATTCTCAATCACAAATCTTGAGGACAGAACAAGAGATGTTAAGAGATGTCTCTAAGAGGTATACAAGACGAGCCAAGTTAACTCCTTTATATTTTGATTTCATCGTGCCTCCACCTCCCTGAGAGCCCAAGTACACACAATATAAGAGATTACTGCAATTTCAATATTATACTTGCCCACACACTTATTGCAAAAAAAAGTCAAATTTCTAAGCACACTGAATTTTTCCTCTATATTTATATGCCATTTATATTTTGAGCACAATACGGGAGAATTAATTGGAGCCCAACCTTTGATTTTCAAATCCTTTTAGAAATTCTGCACCTATCTCAAATGAATTTGAATGAAGCAGCTTATCATGGACTCCCGTCTCAGAATGCAATAAGATCTTCTTTTTTTTGCCCAGCCAAAACTATTCTTCCTAAACTCTGGCCCAGATGTTGCAATCTTCAGATAGTCACCATCTGAGGTGTTGCCATAGGAACTCAGAATTTAGAAAATGGAGTAGGCTTTTCAACACTGTGGATCCAGTCTGCCATTCAATAATATCATGGCTCACCTGGTTGTGATTAGATTAGATTACAGATTAAATTAGATTACATTACGGTGTGGAAACAGGCCCTTCGGCCCAACAAGTCCACACCGACCCGCCGAAGTGTAACCCACCCATACCCCTACATTTACCCCTTACCTAACACTACGGGCAATTTAGCATGGCCAATTCACCTGACTTGCACATCTTTGGACTGTGGGAGGAAACCGGAGCACCCGGAGGAAACCCATGCAGACACGGGGAGAACGTGCAAACTCCACACAGTCAGTCGCTTGAGGAGGGAATTGAACCCGGGTCTCTGGCACTGTGAGGCAGCAGTGCTAACCACTGTGCCACCGTGCCACCCAAATTTACTCTGTGAACATAAAGGCTTCTCTCAGTGGTAGCCAAGGAGATAGTGGATGCAATGGTGATCATCTTTCAAGCTATTGCAAATTTTAGAATGGTACTAAGGATGAGAATGTAGCATATGTCACCCCATTATTTATAAAGGGAAGGAGAGGGGAAAAAAGGGAACTTCAGTCCTGATGGCCTTGCATTAGTCATGGGAAAATGCCAGCATCTGACAAAAAGGATGTGACCAATGGATAATTGAATAATAATGATCTGATTACATGTAAACACAAGTTAGGAACAGAAGTAGGCCATTTAGCCCCTCAAGCCAGCTTTGCAAGTCAATAAGATAATGATTAATTTGTTTGCATCCTGAATACCACATTCTTATTTATCATCAAAAATTGCACCTTACAATATATTTACCTCTGCCTTAAAAATATTCAATGACCGACCCCCCCCCCCACCCCCCCCCATCTACACCACCTTCTGAGGTACCTATTTCCAAAGCATCACAATAGTCTCAGAGAAAAATCCATCCCCATCTCAATCCTAAAAGGGTGAGCCCTAAGTCTTAAGCAGCGCGTCCTCCCTGTGGACTGAGTGACTCGAGGGAATATCCTTCCCATGTCCACCTTGTCAGAAGTATTTTGCATCTTACACTTCAATCAAGTCACCCTCACTTTTCTAAATCCTGCACTCTTCAGAACTTCAGATGGTCTCAACTCCATCTTCCTGCCAGCTCCCCCTAACCCTTGACCCTATGTCAAAAATCAAATCAGCTTTAAATAAATTCAAAGACTCAATTTGCACTGATTTCGGAGGAAAATAATTTGTCAGAACAACAACCCATTGAGAGAAAAAAAGTCTCCCCCTTAAGAGGTAACAGTCTTATTCTTTCTTATTCCCTAGTTCTAGTATTTCCCATGAGAGAAAACATTTTCCCAGTATCTAACATATCATTCCCCTCAGGACTTGAAACATAAGATCAACTCTCATTCTTCTAAATCCAATGAGTAAAGGCCAATCTTTCTTTATAAAACAAGCCCTTCAACCCAAGAGTAAATCAAGTAAACCTTCTCTGAACTGCTTCCAGCACAATTATGACCTTTTACAAATAAGGAGGCTAAGATGTACACAGTTATACAGGTATCATCTCACCAAGGTGTTATACAGCTGCAGTAAAATATCCCTGCTTTTATACTCCATGCCCTTTGCAATGATACAAACATATGAAATAAGAGCAGAAGCAGTTTAATTGACCCTTCAAGCTTGCTTTGCTGTTGAATAACATCATGGCTGATCTGTTTTGTTTAGTATTCTACATGCCATTTATTCCTGATAAACCTTGGTTGCCCTAACTACCAACAACCTATCCACATCTGTCCTAAAAATATCCAATGATCTCACCATCTGAGGCAGAGTTTCGAATTCGCACAATCCTCTGAAAATAATTCTCCTCATCTCCATCCTGAAGGGGCAGTTCCTAATTTTAAGAGTGCCCCTTAAACTCTGGACTCACCTACAAGAGGAAACATCAGTTCCACATCTTCCCTGTCATGTCTAGGATCGTATACATTTCAATCATACCTGTTGCTCTTCTAAACTCCAATGGAAACAAGTCCTGTCCAATCCATCTTATGCAACAACCTGTTCATTCCAGGTATCAAGCCAGTAAATCTTCCTTGAAACACCACCAAAACATTTACATCCTTTCTTCAATAGGGAGACAAAAATCTGCACACAATATTTGCAATCAGAACTCACTAATAACCTGTACAACTGAACCATAATACCTTTAAAGTTCAATTCCTCTCATAATAAAGAAAAGAATCCCTTTAGTCTTTTTCAGTAAGTGTAACATCTGCATACAAATTATTTGTGACTCATGGACCAGAACACAAAATTTCCCTGCATGTGAGAATCTCTTGCTCTATGTGTATACCTACGATTGTGATTCACGCAGCAAGACATCAAGATTCCCCACAGTTCAAGGTTTTGTAATCTCTATCCATTTAAATACTATACTGCTTTTCTGCTCTTCTTCCCATCTGTTTTGTAGTGTGCAGTTACGGCTTTCAAATGTCTCAATATCACAAAAGCAATTTGTTATAGCTTTCGACTGCCTTAGTAGCACAGCAGCTAAAGGTGATTCGGGTCAATTATAGTCTGCTATATCATCAACTAGCACACATTGCCATTGGCCCCACATGAATGGAAGAACCTTGTCTGATGTACTAGAAAGTAACAAGTATTTGCAGAACTGTACATCAGCACGAAATAAATATCATAGGAAGGGATGAACTTGATGAAAAGCAATGATGTATCAAAAGACCGTTTCTTCCACTCTCTAGTCATCAGTTAATTACTAATCTTAGATGGGGCTAATTAAAAAGTTAAATTATTTTTAGGATTGCTCTACTTAGTGAAACTGATTAGACTGCACAATGAAGCATAAATATATTAAATGTATTTTCAAAAATGTTTTTCTTGAATAGAAATTCAAATCAAGTTTTTGTTATTTTATTAAATGTCACATATTTTCTTTGCTTCAATAGTTGTAGTTACAAGGGGTCATATGAAGTATCCAGAATAGAGTTCTAGTCCAGGATTATGCCCTGCCCATGGTACTAACTGGACACACACATTACATTACAGTACAGTACAATACAATACAATGACATCCATTAATGGGAGAGGGAAAGGGACCCTTACAATAGTTACCATGTACTTGGTTGATCTCCGAATTGGACGATAGAATTTCATCAGCCAATTTCTGTGCTGTGGGAAGTACTTCTGTGTGGTGAGCTGTGATTAAGTACTGAATAAATTTCTGAAGCTGGTCTCTGTTCATTTGAAAAAGTGTCTCGGAGATGGGAAGACGCAGTTTGACCTGGTCAGCCTTTCTTATTCTGTACAGGGAAAGTGCCACGACATGGGCGCAGTAAAAAATGTCCTTGTTGCCACAGCCACATGTCACAGAAGTGATTTTGCAGCGGTCAAAACTGATGGCTACTCTGTAGATCATTTCAGGTTCCGACTGGGTACCTGGTTCAGTCACAGTTCCACTCAGATGAAACCCTGCCAGGGAAGAAAGAAAATAAATAAGAGGTGAATTAATACCAGAGGTACAATTTCAATGAATTTCTTGTCAACTTACATACCAGTGACAATACTGTGCAGTGCCATATCTTATCCATCAATTCTTACCTGCGCTGAGAGATCACTGCTTTTGTACTTCCAACAGAGAATCTTTAACAAATCAATTTTACTGAATATGTTCAAAGGTAAACATTACAGTGTCTCTGCTTAATGCCCAGTTCCACTTTAGTAGCACTGAAGTGCTGAACACCATTTCTCAGGGTTTAATTATCTAGTCTTGAAAAGAACTGTCTTTCCCAGTGCCCATCTTCAAAACGGATCTCTAGTATCTGCTGGGTTCTGAAGGAGGAGCACTATAGCCTCCTCCTTTTCTCTGGTGGCCCTTCTATCGTGCTTTCATCTCCCCTGTTATATGGCCCTGTTCACAATTTCCCTTAATAGTCCCTACTCTCCAAGCTTCCCCCAGGCCCACTACCATCTAGTACCCCATGCCCACACTGAGACTTGCATTGCCCTTATTTGATTCTGTTGCTTCTTCATCCTCATCAGCACGTCTTATGCTCTCACTGTATTGCCTACTGTTAAGATGCACTTTCCATCTTTTATTGACCCGTTGCTCTTATCACTGTGACACTCCCTCTGTCTACTTCCATTTCCCAGGATTCTTCTAATAACTCCTAAAAACCATGCCTTTTAAAAATTTAATTTCCACCATACCTTCCCACCTACACCCATAGCCTTTCTGTTGATCCCCTATTGTGCTGCACTTTTTTTGCTTTGAACCTCTTGTGCCTGCCTTAGTCAGATTTACTGAGAGAGCTTGGGCATGCTGGATGGGCTGCTCAGTCTACACCGCTTACACTGTTAGCATCTGACAACCAGTTATGATTAGGATCTTGTCACGAGCTGGCTTTATGGGCACTTGGCACTAAGTTTTCAAGGACCCATGCCACTAAAAAAGCGTGCACTCACCCGAGCTTCCAGGAACAAGTATACACACCTTATAAATTATAGACACGTTTATGAATGAACACCTTTCTTGCTTTTGCCTAACATGATTACATCTGCAAACTTAACTCCAGGTAAGCCCAGTGTGTTAATGAGTATTCAGGACATGCTAATGAATGCAAAGATGTCCTCAACAATCACAGTTAGGAATGCTGACCCACCTGATAGAATACTGAGATCTTAATACCAAAACTTCAACCTGATGTCAGGAATCTGAATTTGGCCTCTCCCACCTTTTCCAAATGCTCCAGGTAGGCCTGGGTCAAACTTTCCAATCTTTGACCTTCAATCAGATTGCAAGGTCACGGGGATGAAACACTAACTTTGTTTCTCACTCCACAGATGCAGTCAGTTCCAGCATTTTCTATTGTTAATTCATATTTCCAGTATCCACAGTATTTCACTCCCACCAAATCAATGTTGGTGAGTTGCCAGTATCTTGCACAGGCACTTCTGCTTTCTGTTCATTTGAATTGTTGACCTCCTGCCTTGACAGCAGGTAGCTGGGGGTGCAATGTTGGGGAGATAGGGAATAGAAGGACAATATGGGCTGATAGCGGTGCTCAGAACAACCCTGGAATTGGATGATGCACTTCTACTTCACCTGAATGCAGAAAACAGTTTCGTACATGCAATTAACTCGGATCAACTTTAGCAACAGCTAGTGAAACAGAAATAAGGCCTGTAATTTAAATGTGCAACGTCCTACACCCATTTAGCTAGTGGATATAAATGCCCAAAAAATGGTGGGTGAAAGTTTTTTTGATGTTCTTGTGATCTAAAATTTGGGTCCCTCAAGATTCTGGCCTGTTACACGTTTAATGCCAATGAAAATGGTGCAACAGGTTGAATTTCTACCCCTTGCTTCTTTGAGAAGACAACAATCTCCTTGTTAGTTTGGAGCCACAATTTTCATCATAGTCAATAAAGTAACCCTTGGTGTGACATGGTTGATTTAAGCACAGTGGAAGTGGATTCTAACGAGGTACAAAATTGTGCTGCAAGGTCCCATTGCTCACACTATATAGATATTGCTGAAGGAATACAAAAAGGCGACTTTTGAAAGCTTTAGAGAGATTTTTATTTAGATTATCTGCACTATGAACACACGTGTAACCTCGGCAACTTGTGCTACTTCATAACGTGCGTCACTATGAGTAAGGTCAAGCAACAAGAAAACAACTTCAAATTCACACCCAGATTTCTTTTTAGTATAATCATAAAAGCTAATTTTGTAGTTTCCCCCAGGTTAAACACCATGTTACTTCTAGTCAAAGCATGTTTCTCAAAATTCATGGGATGATTTATTACCTTAGTTGCCGAGAGAGGATACAGGATTTGAACCAATTAAATTGTCTTCGTAAACACATTCAGTAGCTAAGATTAAGAGCCAACCAGACTGGTGAGGTTCCACAGTCAAATTTCAGAAAAGGTAGGGACACAAGATTTTCTTCCCTAAAACACATGTAGCCAACAGTTTCACATAAAAACATAAGAACTATGTGCAAGAGAAAGCTATTCAGTACCTTGAGCCAGACCCACCATTTAATATGACCACAGATGATCTCATCTCAGCCACAACTGCCTGCTCTCTATTACCCTTTAACCCATTACTAATTAAAAATCCATCTCCTCCATAAAATTATTCAGTGTCCTGGTATCCACCAGCCTTTGGGGTAGGAGTTCAATACATAACTGTGATATTCATGTGGAATGTTGATGGTAGAAAACCATGCATATCCCTTGGTAATGCTTATATGTCATTTTATACAGCAGCCAGGGTTGACAGAAAAATATTCCTTTCTTTGTACTTTTAATTCAATTCAATTACTGCTGGGCATACCTTGGTAAAAAAGGAGTTTATGAAGTATGCAGGCAGCCTGATACCAAACAATGAATTCTTGCATTCCTCCACCCCTCTACATGACAATCTGTTGACAAATGGGACATACCAAGTGGAACAAAGAATCCACGATTCAGCTTAAAGTCTATGGAATACTGGGCATGTGCCATGATACAATGCACCTGTATAAGAAAATCCTAAAGCACAAAACCCTATAAAATCACCATTTAGAAGAACCTTTCTATATCAATCCAAATATTGTAGGAAAGCTCCTACACGCATGCTTTATCACACTAAAATACCAAGTTCTTTAACTACGCAACTGTAAAAAAAGGTGAAACTCCAGCACAGACCACTGCAGACCCCAACATCACATCCTGCCAATTAGAAAAATAAATTATGGAAGTTCTGCTTTCTGCTAGTCATCCAGCCATTCTTCTATCCACGCTAGTATAAGTGTTCAATTATAACCTCCTAATGATCAATTTTAATATCCTTCTCCATGACAGATGTCAAGCTAATTGGTTTATTGTTTCCTGCCTTCTGCCATGGAGAGGCACTTATTTTTCAATTTCCACTCTAAAGGACTACTTTCTAGTCGAAAGGACTATTTCCAGAAAACAGTGAATTTTGGAAAACTAATACTACTGCATCTACTAGCTCATTAGCTACCCCATTTGAAACTCTAGGATGAAGTCCATCAGAACCTGGGAACTTGACAGCCCACAGCTCCATCAGTTTGCTCAGTATTGCTTCCTTGGTGTTTGCAATTTCCCAACCACCTCCCTTCCTAGCACCTTTGATTTGTAGCTATTTCTAGAATATTCTGAGCCCGTTTCAAAGCAAATATATATGGATTTAATCATTATTATCTACAAAACCTCCCCATTCTCATTTAAAAGCAAAATACTTGAAAATTCTGGAAATCTGAAACAAACACAGAAAATACTGGTGAAACAGAGGTGGGTGTGGAGAGAAAAAAAAGAGTTTACATTGAATATAATACTTGAATACTCTTCCACGCTTCCTTCTACCTTTCTGTGATACTCCTAATTACTTTTTTCTCATTAAGTTTTCAGTCATTCTCTAATCAGCCTGCTCAGAGATGTTCTTACCACCTCTGGAGCAGGTAGGACTTGAACTCAGGCTTCCTGACTTAGAGGTAGAGACATTACCAGTGTGCTCCTGCTCCTCGGATGCTGCCTGAACCGCTGTGCTTTTCCAGCGCCACTCTAATCTAGAATCTGGTTTCCAGCATCTGCAGTCATTGTTTTTACCTGGAATAGCCATTAGTCATTCCCTATATTTTGAACAATTGTCAGACTTGTCTTTCATCTTGATTCAATTATATGCTGTTTGTTCAAGTATGATGTTTTCCTTGACTTCTTTAGTTAATCATGAATGGTGGTTCCTCGCCTTGGAATGCTTACTTCCAGAAGAAATATACTTATTTTGAGTATTCTGAAATATCTCCTTAAAATGTCTGCCACCACTTCTCTATGGATTTATTTCCTATGCTATTATTGCAGTTCACTTTAGCTCGCTACCTTTTCATGCCCACAAATGTGCCCTTAGTTAAGTTCAAAATACTACACTTAGATTTATATATACACACAATCCATGTATACCAGCACCTTGATGGTATAAGTGGTCAAATGCCACCTCGATACCAGTCACCCTTGCCACACCATTAAAATTCGATTTTGTTTTGGTCATGTTTGAAGAAAGGCTGCAATGAGGTTTGGAGACAAGTGACCCAAATTCAGCATCCGTAACTGTTACTGTTGACTAACTGCTGCTTGATATTATTGCCAAAGTCTAGCCCCAATCACTTGGATAATGATTTAGAATAGGCTGATGGGGCAATAATTGGATGTATTGGACTTGTCTTGTTTTTTTTAAACAGATAGACTGTAGCTCGACAATATGCCATCAAAATTACATCATTAATTGAATTTAACTTTTTAAACACTATTCCTTCAAACATTTACATATTTGTTCAAGTCTGAATAAATGAAAGTAGCCGCTTTAGCCATTCATCACCAGACCTAGCTAGGCCACATCAAGTGCTATTTAGGTCCTACTCTCCTTTGCTAAAACTGCTGCAGGATCACCAATGTTTCACAGGGGGATAACAAATTTAAGGAAGAACTACTGTTTAACTTAAAAGTTTTATGAGCATGGAAAATGAAAGGAGATTTAAAGGGAATGTCAAGCTGGATCCTTAATCTACGTGGCTCCAGGAAAGTGCTGCATGGGCTACAACAAAAGTTTGTCCCTTAAATTACTGCATGCACACTGCTGAGCAAATAAAAGGAAATCACACATGCAAAGACATTGACTATGCACTTCAGGGAAAGAGAGGAACTTTAACCTCTACCAAAAGAAATATCATGGCGAATGTGCAACAATGGCTGAACAGTTGGGAGTCTGAAAGTGAATTAGAGAGAATTTTCCTTCAGAATAAAGTGGGATTTGAAGAGCTTAGGAGAATATAAGAGATGAGGGACACAATGAAAGGTAACCTTGCCTATGATAAAGATAAATCAGAATACAGAGGCTGTGTGAAAGGTCAGGCGGGTGGCCATGGGTATTGATAGAAAGCTTTATATGGAATGACACATGTCAGCTGTGGCTCTTTGGTACCACTTTCACCTCAGAGTAGGAAGAACTGTGTTCATGGTTAGAACGTGTCTTAGAAAGAGTATAATATAAAAATCTACACTGACATTATTGTGCTAAGAACAATGAAGATATTAGTTACTTAAAAGGCTAATGGAGTAGATGCTTTTAATGTAATCATTTCATACTGCAGCAGCCATCTGCAACCTGCACCACCAGCAAAGCTAAACAAAGCTGTAACTAATAAACCTATCGAGGTAGAAAACGCAGACGGAGTAAATTAATAAATCTACAGACTAACAAGTACAGGAAATCAATAAATGACTGGAACAGTGAACACAGCAACAAATGAATACATCTGTGGCATGCAACAGTGCAGAGCGGGCGGTGGGAACACTCATTAATAAAGGGTAAACCAACACAATCAAAGGAATTTGAACTGAAGCTTGGAGGAGCAAAAACATTTGCATGTAATATAAATAATCAAAGCACTTCTAAAAGATGCACTTAATGTAGAAATTCATTGGTGGTGCTGGTCATGAGGAGAAAATCTCCCAGACAAAGAAACCAGACAATTGAGACAGTGTGAAGATCACAAGGTTCAGGGTCACAGTTTCAGAGGCACAAGCCTCAACAGGGGAGAGCATTGATAAGCTTTAACTTGACAATCTAATATCAGGGAAAACACACCCCACTATTATCATCAGAAAAAGGAGAGGTTGTGCCTACTAAATCCTGAATTCAGGTACTAGAACTGCTGTGTGAGAAGAGATTTAAAGAAAGAAATCTGTTCAGTGGCCAGAATTTGCAACTATATTATGACAGACAGCCACTGTTTACAATGGAATGTTTAACATTGGATTATCTCACAAATACTGCAGATGCAATTACATCATGTTGGATGAAATGACATCAATAACTTAGATTTAATTATACAGCATCACTGACACAAAAAAAGTATCCTAAATTGCTTCATGCAAACTGAGATGTGAACTGTTTTTGCTGGAAGTCAGAACATGAAGAGGTCAACAGCAGGGGATGGTAAATTTGGCAAGGGATGGGATTGGAATTTTTATTAAAATCATTTAGAGGATATGGGCATCATTGGCTGAGCAGCATTTATTGCCCATCCCTAGTTGGCTTTGAGAAGGTTTTGGTGACCTGCCTTCTTCAACTGCTGCAGCCCATTCGCTGTAGTGCAATGCCATTAAGAACTAAGTTCCAGGACTTTGACCCAGAATCACTGAACGAACAGCAATATATTTCCAAATCTGGACAGTGAGTGGCTTGGGTGGGAATTCTTTATAAAGTAGTGTGCGACCTGATCTTTGTCAGGAAAAATCTGCCAGGCTGCTGGATAAAAGGTGTTTCAAATGACTAAGCAAAGTTACAAACATAAAACAATAGTATCAGCAAGCATTGCTTGCAGCATCTAGAGTTGGGGAGACTTGGAAAAGCTATGGATGGATGACAAAACAGCATGCTGAAGAAAGAGTGTCAACAGATGGAAGGATAGCAAAAGAAAGGTTTTCGATTGTGCTTGGTCTTTTACAATCCCTAGAACATGCAAAATATTTCCTTAATTCCTTAGAAATGTGGTCACCATCATAATCTAGGAAACATTAATTTGTGTCAAACAAGGTTCCATAGCGTGCTACTGACAGAATAATTTGTTTTTATGTTTTTTCCAAAGGATAAATATCGGGCAGGACACCCAAAACTTCCTGCTCTGCTTTGAGTAGCAACTAGAGATATTTTACACTTAACACCTCACTGCAGCAACTATTTGGTTCTATACTGGAATGTTAGCTTACATAATGTCTTCAAGCTTCTGCGGTGCAATATGCACCAACAAATCTTCTGCCTGAGGGACAGCAGGCTACCAACTGAATCATGGTTGGAGAAGACAGTTGGAAAATGCTGTGAATATCTTTTAGTGTCTCAAGGTCCATTCAGTAGAAGCATGGTGTTGCTGGCTGAACTCAGACATCAACCAGTTACTAACCTAATAAGGCAGATCCTATTCAGGTATAATTTATTGACATGGTCAAACTGTTACTTTTCAAATTTTTTCAGGGATTTAGACTTCACTAATCAGACCACAATTTGTTCATCATCCCTAATTGCTTGAGAAAGTGATGTTGAGCTGCCTTCTTGATCCACAGCAGTTTATTTGTCCAGGTACACCCACAATGCTGCTGGGGATGAAATTTCAGGATTCTGATCAAGCAACAATGAAGGATACTTCCAAGTCTGGATACTGAGTGGCTTGGAAGGGAACTTGCAGGTGACTGTGTTCCTGTGCTGCTGCTGCCCTTGTCCACCGAGATGGAAGCAGTTAGCAAGGTGTTGTCTATAAAACCTTGGTGAATATTTGCAGTACATCTTGCAAATGGTACTATTGTTGTTGTCTGTTAGTGGAGGGAGTGACTATTTGTGGATGTGGTGCAAATAATCAGTATAGGACACAAAAAGCAATGTAATTTATCACAAATGTTTAAAAAATTCATTTTCTGTAATATAATATAAGCAATAACAGCATAACATGGTTTTTGATTTACAGTATTCATGAAAAATATACTGAACACTTGCCAAACAAGCTTTGTTAAGAAGAAACACCTAATATAGAAAGTTAACATATTTTGTCACCAGGATATCTGTATTCTGTGTACTGCAACCCAATATCACCGAAGCACAATTGTATATCAACCTGGTTGTTGAGCTATTTGAATTTTAAATGGAATACTATCTCCCGTATTACATGTAACATTGGACAAAATCAAGTCCAATGTTGCCACCTATCCCAATGCAAAATCAAAGTTTACTTTTCTCTCAAATCTGCAATTATTATAACTAACAAAAACTGTAGCAAAATAAATGCTGATAGATATCTTTAGATTAAAAAAAAGTGTAATATTGCACTTCTTTCAGGAAGATGATATTCATTGACATCACTGAACCGTCAAGTCCTTGTAAACACTTACATTTGAAACTTGGAATCAAGATCTACTTTAATAGACAGCATCGGTAAACTAACTTCTGTCCCTCCCTTTTTTATCTTCCTCAGAAACAGATTTTTAAAAAATAAATCCATATGCCAAACATAAAACTAGGAGAAAGTGAGGACTGCAGATGCTGGAGATCAGGGTCGAGGGTGTGGTGCTGGAAAAGCACAGCAGGAGCATTCGAGGAGCAGGAGAATCGACATTTTGGGCATAAGCCCTTCATCAGGAATGAGGCTTGTGGGCCAGGGGGCTGAGAGATGAATGGGTGGGAGGGTGGTAGCTGAGAATGTGATAGGTAGATGAAGGTGAGGGCGAAGGTGATAGGTCGGAGAGGAGGGTGGAGTGGATTGATGGGAAAGGTGGGCGGTACTGAGTTGGAGGCTTGGGACTGGGATAATATGGGAGGGAGAGGAAATAAGGAAACTGTTGAAATCCACATTGATCCCATGTGGTTGCAGGATCCCAAGGCAGAATATGAGGAGGTTCTTCCTCCTGGCGTCAGGTGGTAAGGTTTTGGTGGTGGCGGCGGCCCAGGACCTCCATGTCCTTGGTGGAGTGGGAGGGGGAGTTGAAGTGTTCAGCCACAGGCGGTTGGTGCAGGTGCCCCAGAGATGTTCTCTTAAACAATCCACAAGTAGGCATCCTGTCTCCCCGATGTAGAGATCGCATTGGGTGAAACGGATACAGTAGACGACACTGGTGGAGGTACAGGTAAATTTCTGTCGGATGTGGAAAGATCTTTTGGGGCCTTGGACAGAGGTGAGGGGTGTGGTGCGAACGCAGGTTTTGCACTTCCTGCGGTGGCAGGGGAAGATGCCGGGAATGGGGTGTGGACTGGTGGGGTTGTGGATCTGACGAGGGACCCGTAGAGGGGATGGCCTCTCTGGAATGCTGTTAAGAGGTGGGGAGGGAAAAATATGTCTGTTGGAGGGGTCTGTTTGTAGGTGGTGGAAGTGGCGGAAGATGATGTGATGTATGCAGAGGTTGGTGGGGTACAAGGTGAGGATCAGGGGGGTTCTGTCCTTGTTGTGTTGGGTGGGGTGGGTTTCAAGGGTGGAGGTGAGGAAAGTGGAGGAGATGCGCTGGAGGGCATCGTCAAGCACGTGGGAAGGGAAATTGTGATCGTGGAAGGAGGAGGCCATCTGGGACTTCAGGTGAAATTGGATCCCCCATAAGATTCTTCCACATCCAACAGAAATTTACCTATACCTCCACCCATGTCCTCTACTGTATCCAACGCACCCGATGTGGTGTCCTCTACATCGGGGAAACAGGATGCCTACTTGCAGATTGTTTCAGAGAACATCTCTTGGACACCTGCACCAACTAATCCCACCGGTCCTTGGCTGAACACTTCAAATCCCTCCTCCCACTTCATCAAGGTCATGAAGTTCCTGGGACTCCTCCATCACTAACCCTTACCACCTAACGCCTAGAGGAAGAACACCTCATATTCCACCTTGGAACCCTGAAACCACATGGGATTAATGTGGATTTCACCAGTTCTCCCATTTCCCCTCCCCCCCACATTATCCCTGTCCCAAGCCTCCAACTTAACACTGCCCTCCTGACCAGTCCATCAACTTTTCCATCTATCCGCTCCACCCTCCTCTCCGACTTATCACCTTCTCTCTCACCTTCATCTACGTTTCACATTCTCAGCTACCTTACCTCCAAATTCAGCCCCCTCCCATTTATCTCTCAGCCCCTTGCCCCACAAGCCTCATTCCTGATGAAAGGCTTATGCCTGAAACGTCGATTCTCCTGCTCCTCAGATGCTGCCTGACCTGTGGTGCTTTTCAGCACCACACTCTCAATGCCAAATATAAAACCATCTGTCAAAAGAAAACTGGACGGTCTATACCAGCAGCGATTGTACATTCCCATACACTAATAATACAACTAGACTGCTCCTTCTCTGCACCAAGTGTCACAAAAATGCTCAACAAAACATTGGGAACCTTTTTAAAACCCTGCCAAAAACATTTAAAATATCATGAATGTGCAGAACTTAACCACATCCATTAAATTAATATAACAAGTCAGCCATTTTCACTTTGTGACTGGAGTTTTACTTAGTGTCTAAGTTTATCAGAACTTTTCTAAAGATATTCCTGCAGCTTGTATCTTTCCAGTCTGTGGTAATTGAGATGTTGCCACTTTTCTGTCTGGCTAAATATATTACCTACTGCTGCAATTAATAAAATCAAGGGCCTTAGCTGTCTATTTATTTATTTTGGACACAAGAAAGATACAAGGTTTAAAAAAAGTGATTACGTAAATCTGGAATTTTATTTACTTCAGCAGCGCTTCCATAATGATTGCACATGATAGAAAGGATAGTAGAAAGCAAACTGATTTCACTTCCAAGCCCTGGTCAAGAAACAGTCACCCATTCTTACACAGTCCCTTTAGCATGTGCCAACCAGGCCTCAAAGATCATCCCAATTTTCTCCAGTATCACCACACCCAGTTTTGCTGCCAAGTTGCATCAAGCCCACAGAGCTAGTGGTCAATCAACACAATTACGTGCTTCCAGCCTGCACTTTACGGTGTACCTCAAGCAAAAGTGTTATATTATAAATTAACACGATTTCAACAAACTTGATCTCTTTGACATGTACACAACAGAAAGGAAACAGAAAACAGGATAAATTCAGGTAATAGACAATGTTGAAGCAAACAGAAATGTATAACAGAGATAAAAGAAGGTATGGGCCATTCGGCCTGTACAGCCTACTCACAGTTAATCATGGATAGAAGATTGGCTAACCAGTCGAAGATGGGGGCTGGAGTATAAAAATAGAGGGGGAGGGGTCTGGCTAAAATCATACAAGGAGCTAGTCAGACCACAGCTAGAATACTGTGAAGTGTTGGTCCACTAATTTAAGGAAAGCAATGGCACTTTAGGCAGTCCAGAGAAGGTTCACAAGGTTGATTCTGGATATGAAGTGATTTTAATGAGAAGTTAAGTAGTTTGGACTACTACTCATTGGAGCTAAGAAGAACGAGGAGACAGATTTTTAATAAGGGAATCAAGGGTTAACATGGGTACGGCAGGAAAGTGGAGTTGAGGATGATCAGATCAGCAAATGATCCCATTGAATGGCCAACCAGACTCGAAGGGCTAAATGACCCACCTCTCCTCCACTGTTATCATCTATCTTCATGCCATTTTCCCATATACAAAATAAGGAGCTTCCTAAGAGCATTCTGAGAAACAGACAGAAAGAGAAAAGATACAGATTTGGAACAAGAATAAAAAGCAAACATTCAGAACCAAAAGCATCTTGATTATACTTTTATTTGACGGTCAAAATCAAAATTTATATTTAGATGTTAGAGGATCACAAATGGCATGGCTGACTGAATCTTCTCCATTAGTTCATAAGAAAAGAATATTTTAGCCTTCAATACATCATATAATATCCAGTTGCTAAGGCAGATCTATATCATTTCAAGATCATAAAATTTCATTTATACCAAAAGTTTCCCCAACATCAGTATTGCTCAGTGGCCATTTTTTCCATGATGTTCTGATCCTCGCTTTCATCACTCTCCCATGGCACCTTCCCATGCAATTTCAAGAAGTGCAACAACTGCTCTATCACCTCCTCATGCTCAAGGCCCTTAGCACACCCGCCAATGAAGTAGCGCTTTACACTCACTTCTCACTACTCACACATCTGCAAGGTTGGCCCCAGACCCCATCTTCATTTTTCTCCATTGACTTGTCTGGCCTGATCACCTGATGGATGGGTAGATTTATATTGTGGCAATACATGCATTTAAGAAATATCTGGGGGAGGTCTGTGCCTCTAACCCCTGCAGGTAATGAGTTTGGTGTACCTAGTAATTCTTCAGTCTAGTCTACTGCATTTATCACTCACAATGTGGCCTTCTTTATGTTGAGGAGACCAAACACAAATTAGGTGACTACTTTGTGCATAAGAATGGCCCTGATGTTTCAGTACTTTGCCATTTGAAAAAGCCATTCTTGCTACAATGTTAATATTTCCTTAACCTGCTGCAGTATTCCAATGAAACCCAAAGTAACCTGAGGAACAACACCTTCTTTCCATGAAAGAACTTGACAGCCTTCAAGTCTCAACATTCAGTTCAACACTTGCAAGCATGAGCTGACCCAGTCTCTCCTTTTCACATCTATCATTTATACCTATTTTACATTTCTGTCTGTCTTTTGCTCTGGGCACCCTCACAATCTGTACTACTTGCTTCTCCATAATTTCCTAACCCCTTCCAGTCCTGCAGACGAGTCATATCAGATTCTAAATGTATAATGGAATCTTAAGGCTTGAACAATATGAGCTATGGTAAGACTTCTGGCAGAATTGTGAGAAATGCAGCAAGACCCACCTTGATGTTAGGAGAAACCCACTGCCTATTTTTATATATTTGCGGAGCGATGTAGTTACTTTCATATGAAGTAGGGGTGAGTTGTCAATTAAGGGGGAATCGTAGCTTGTTATACATGTTATGAATTCCACTAATTGCCTCATTAATACGCCGCTTTCTGTCTTAAGTGCACTGGACAAGATTTCAAGAATCTGTGACAGAATGGGTACCTGGCAAATTTAAAATACAAACGACCCCGTATCTGCAGAATTGTTTTCCACGATTTCAGTTACCAGTGGTTTATTGCAGCTGGAACATATTATATGGAAAGTTCTGGAACCAGGGACCAGGAGGCTGCCGGGAAGGTATGTTTCCCATTTAATTGAATGGGTTTGCTCCTATCCGCGGTTTCGGGCTTCCGCAGTAGGTCGTGGAACATATCCCACATGGGTACGAGGGGACTACTGTATTGCTTTCTCTAAAGGACTTCAATGCTGGGCATTGGGTATCAACATCTCAGGCAGGCTGCATGTGGACCAGCCACATTCAACACAAGTCCACAAAGAGTGGTAGTTGACAAGCCTCTAGCAACCTTCATGTCAGATTTCTGATTGACTTACAGGATGCTGCACTGGTAAGGAGACACATCCAACTTTTGGACTGGACCTAGCTTTCTCACTGGCCTGTTCACTCACTCACCCACTCTGATCCTACCTGGAATGCTGATTTTATTTTGTGAGAGAGTGAGAGAAAGCAAGAGCAAGCGAGCATGCGCACACGCACAAGAGAGGGAGGGAGCACACGTGCAAGAGAGAGAGAGCAAGATTGAGAGTGAGAATGAGAGCGCGAGAGCGGGAATGAATGTATTCGGGTCAAATATTGGGAAGCATGCAAGGCTTTACAATGGGCTTTTAAAGTTGGGACTGGCACCAGAGATGTCTTTCCATTCCAAGATATCCTGGCAGTAGAATCGGATGCAAGGGACAACATAGAGGCAGGGTAGATTGCTAAGAGGCAAGATTGGTAAGAAATGGTGAGAAACTTTGCTCACAGTGAGAAACCCCCACTCCAAAACAAAAACCCACGCAACTCACACTTCGCTAACAAAGGTAAGCTTCAGTCTGTTAACTCTGTTTCTCCCTCCACAGATGCTGCTATCAGACCTGCTGAGTTTCTCCATAAGTTCATAAGATAGAAGAGCAGAATTGGGCCATTTGGCCCATTGAGTCGAATCAGATGGTGCCTCCTCACTCCCATTTTCCTGTCTTCGTTTCACATACCTTCAATCCACTACCAATTAAGAATCTGTCAAACTCCTCCTTAAAATTTACTCACTGTCCCAGCATCCACTGCACTTTGGGGTAGTGACTTCCACAGATTCAAAATCCTTTGGGAGAAGTAGTTTCTCCACAACTCTGTTTTAAATCTGATACCCCTTATTTCTTGTCCTAGAATGCCCCTGCAGAGGAAGCAGCCGCTCCACGTCTATTTTATCCACAGGTTTTATCATCTTGAAAACCTCAATTTGATCTCCCCTCATTCTTCTAAATTCCAGAGATAATAGGCCTAAATTCCAGTATTCTATGTTTTCATTTCAAATTTTCAACATCTGGAGATGTGTGTATTAAGTACAGGCATAAATAAAACAGACCAGACTACATTTTATGCGAAGAATTACCTTTCTGCCCTGATTAACATTACAGCAAAATTTTCTTTAAAAACTTTGACTGAAGATAACTATAAATTATATTTATAGTTTGTCTCTTGAACGGACATTCCTCCAGACAATATATGATGAGAATGTTCCCAATGTTTTGTTACCAGTTAATCATCGACATGTGCAAAGGAATACCAAATCCTATGGTTATGTTTCACGCTGGGCACTATTGCCACTCAACAAACTTGTATTTGCATAATGACTTTCACAATCACATCATTTCGAAGCGCTTTATAGCCAATTAAGTACTTTTTCAAAGAATAGTCACTTTTCAATGATAATGATAGAGGAATAAATATTAGACTGGACACCAGAAACAGCTCCTCTGCTCTTTTCCAAATTGTGCCATCAGATGATTTACAATCACCAGAGCAAGCAGATGGCTTCTCATTTAAAGTGTTATCTGGAAGACAGCACATCTGATCATGTAGCACTGCCTT
The DNA here is from genome assembly GCF_004010195.1 of Chiloscyllium plagiosum. Taxonomy (NCBI): domain Eukaryota; kingdom Metazoa; phylum Chordata; class Chondrichthyes; order Orectolobiformes; family Hemiscylliidae; genus Chiloscyllium; species Chiloscyllium plagiosum. Next base: position 32,941,980 of record NC_057720.1, on the reverse strand, counting down.
GGTATGAGGCCCTGTAGTGCCTCAACTTGAACTTTTGAGCTCAAAGCGATATTAAGCTCCTGATAATTTCAAAAGCATACCCTTCAAAAACATAAATTTTCTCTGGTTACAATTATTATCACACATTACATTGATAATGTAAGCAACAAGCAAGCATTACTAATGGCTTGTTGTCTGCCTCAGAAACAGATTGAGTGAGGATTCCTAATCACTGAATTTTCTATATACAGTAATCTTCACAATAATTGGACTTGCCACTTGAAGTAGTGCCACAAGTACAATGCATTCCCTTCTTTACATTTTTTTCTAAATTAATTTGTACTTAGATTATGATAACGTGCAAATTGCCACACATTGAAAAGAAACTTGAGTCCGCTTTGTGAACACACCCAATGAATAGACTCAGTTTTGAATTAGGTCTTGACCCACAAATATTTGTATGTCTGTACTTTGTGTACATTACAAATGGTTCAGAGTTTATATTTTTATGTACTTAATTGAGCAGACTGGTATTTTAATTAATCCATTTTTCCACATACGCAAACATTGTACCTGTTTCTCAATTAACTCAAACCAGAAACCTTTGCTGCTCAGAAAGCAAGCATCCAGCAACTCCAAAACTACCACTGAGATGGCATGAGGTACTGTCCGGAAACCGAGTCTGGCTTAAAGTGTTTTGAATAGGTATTTGAACAGATGGGACCAGGAAGCTACGGAAGCCGAACTTGCATTCTTCAACTTTTGAAATTAAACTTTAGTGCTCAATATAAACACCTGCACTGTTATCTTTTACTTTACCCAAACTACTTGTAATTATTCTCATTAAATTAGAGAGTTTGCTCTTCAATAGTGGATTGTCTGCTGGAATTCGGTGAGTCAAAACAAAGTTGAATCAAAGATAATTCAGAGAGGCAGCAAGTAACGTTTAAGCCATTTTTTAAAAATGCATAATGGCAGAAATATTGAAACTAAATCAATACAGACTTGGATAGAGCATCAACAATTTATTCTCAAGGTTAATATGTTAGACCTCAGGATTTTGCTCTAATCCTCCCTCGTTTGTAATTTTGACAATGACAAGAGAAAAAGAGAATGAAAGATGCAATTAAAATATGCCAAGCAAAGAATAATAAGTATATTCAAGCAAGCCAAACTGTAATGATTGACATTATACAACATTATTACTATGAAGAACAGCAGTGTTGCATTTGGATGGAGAGAGTTGAATATTTATGGCATATAGTTTAAGTTTTTTAGTCCAGAGATTGACTGATACAATATTACTATTGCATTCTCAAAACACAGACCCCAAATTCAAATCAAACCAAAATGAGTGGGACATCAATGACTTTCTCCATGCCTCGAAAAGATACCAGAGTATTTGAACTTAGGCATTCATGTTCAAAAGAACAAATGTTCTTGTTGAAAACTAAGGCTCATCTCACTGCGTTCTCTTCCATCTCCTTCTACTCTAAATTGTTGAGTCCTTTACCTTCTTCAAATCTGCCCATTCTAGAAATTTTATCGCACAAAAAAAAAACAAGGCTGACACTGCAGTGCAGTAAGGAGAGGTTGCTGCATAGTCAGAGTTGCTCCCTTTTGAATGAAATGTTAAATGGAGACACCATCTGGTCTTTTGGGCAGTTGTTAAAATATCCTGTGGCACTACTTCAAAGACAAGGAAGGAACTTATCACTGTGTTCTGTCCAATGTTTATCCCTAAAACAACATTGCTAAAAACAGATTATCTGGTTATTAGCATGTTGGTTGTCTGCAGGAGCTGGTTGTATGCAGACCGGCTGCCTCATTTCCTACAGTAAGAATGTCATTGAACTAGTAATCCATAGCCCTAGGTTAATGCTTTGGGGATATGGATTTGAATCGCATTGTGGCAGATGGTGAAATTTGATTTCAATAAAAATCCAAAATGAAAAGCTAGCCTGATGATGACTGTACAACCAAATTAGATTGCTATAAAAACCCATCTGGTTCACTAATGTCCCTTAACAAAGAAATTCTGCTCTCCTTACCTAGTCTCAATGACAACAGTACAATTTGTATTTCTTCAGGAAAGTGTTACAGGGGAACAGCAACAAAGATGACCTTACGGCAGCAAGGTAAGGGTCAACTTACATTGCCGAAGGCAGTGACATTTTAATGGCAAAAGCTCTAGGTCTTTCGGGGCCACTGCTCTTAGCTGTGGATTGCAGCAGATTGCCTAACAACTGTGCTTCAAGAAGCCAGCAGCACAGGGCTTCTACAAAGTAAAAGCAAAGTTTGGGCTCAACACCATCCACTGGACAACTCCCCAGAGGAAGTTATTAACACTGGATGGACAAATCAGAAGTGGGAGTTAGTTTTCTGCTGGTCCAGGTAGGTATTTTATGCTTTTTTATTCACTACATACATGTTATACAATATTCCTTGGAAATAAATCAGGCAAGAGGGTAGCGGTGAAGTCCCTGCCAGTGCTATTTTAATGCATTCATATTATAGAAGGACTTTAACAAATACAAAGTTCAACATTATCTTTGAGACTCACATTCTTAAATCACTTTAGTGTGGGCTATTTCATGAAGTGTGAACAAAGAAAATTAAATGTGATCCTTAGCAAGTTATTCACCTCCTTGCATTTTATTTCAACATGTGTTAGTTATTGGCAGGATCCTGGAAAGCCTCCTATAAACTGAAGTACAGCTTACATTGGGATGGGTTGAAGGACAGAACATATCCAGCATCTCTCACATCCAACAAAAGAGATTTTCACTGCAAAACAATGGTAGCAATTACATTAAATGATAATGTTACAATTTCTCCAAGAGCAAGCCAATCTGAGAAAAGAAATAAACAATCTCCAGGGCATCAATCCATCAAATCTGGTGGGAATCTCAAAAGTTATTTTATCAATTTTGGTCTGGAGAAATTGAAATTGAATTTTCAACATCCCAAGGGAGGAAGGTCTAATAACAACAGACTTTTCATTCAGCACTCAGTGCTAAATACTGAAACATACCAACCAATGGTGTTGCAAGTACCAAATGGTATCCCATTTACACAACATTAGAGGGTAAGAGCAGGGAGAGCCAGGTAGTGCAGAGTGGGAAGGAGAGTTAAGTGTGGAAAAGTCTCCTAGTCATCATCAGATGAGTTTTAAATCTATGTTCATTAACTGAATTCAAATTCTAGCAGCTGCCATGGTGGAAACATTATCCAGCATTTCTGGATTGCTTGTCCAATGAATGTATTAACTCATCATTTCGCATCATTGATGATGTATAGCTGTTGACTGTGGAATTGTTAGAAGACTTGCAGTGGGTGAACTGGAGAGGAGGTGATGGTCCAGTGGTATTATTGATAGACTAGTAAATTAATCCAGGTAATGTTCTGAGGATCCAGGCTTGAATCCTGTCATGGCAGATTGAATTCAAATTCAATAAATATCTGGAATTCAGAGTCTCACGATGGCCATGATACCATTGTTGATTATCAGAAAAACTCAACTTGTTCACTAATGTCCTTTAAGGAAGGAAGCTGCCATCTTTACCTGGTCTGGCTAACATGAGACTCCAAACCCACAATGGCTGACACTTACCTGCCCTCTGGACAAACAGTCATGGGTAAGAAATGTTGGCCTGGCCAGTGACACGCACATCCCGGGAATGAATTAAAAAATATTATTTTTAAAGATGGGAGATGTGTTTGCATCAGTTTTATCATGCCACTCTTGCTTTCAATTACTGTATTCTGCACTTGAAGTCTTGAATATCTGATTCATCCTCTGCTTCACATTGAGTGAAAAGACGTTGTGTCAAATTGTGTTGCTAGGTCTAAGGTATGGTAGAGTTTCTGAGGAGTTCAATATTTAGCTTTGGCCATGCCTGACAAGTTGATTTAGGATGTGTTGCCTAAATTTCTCAACTCAGTTTGGTCCAGATGGTTTGTTGTTCAAGAACAATGGATATTTAGCTGGGACAATGTGTTTCTTTCAATTCCTTTTCAGATAGTAAGATATCAAGGTCTGGAAAAAGTAGGAATTGCTTATTCATTAGTCACCTTTCCAGGATGTGTCATTTCCAGTAAAAATATATATGCAGCACCATCCTGTAATAATGCAACACTACATTGTGTTGCTGCAGTATACTGACGTGTCAAGTAATGACTATGGTCAAAGCACCTTCCTTCATCCTGAGACCAGTCATTTTCTTTAGTGCCCGATGAAGGTTTATATTAGACCACATGAACATCATAAATCGGAACAAGAAGAGGCAGTTCAGTCCCTTTAGCCCGCTCCTCCCTTCAATATGATCATGGCTAATTCGACATTCCTCATGGCCACTTTCCTGCCCTTTCCCCATAACCTTTGGTTCCACACTGATCAAGAATGTATATATCTCAGCCTTGATACCTCTCTGTTGCAAGGAGATTTCAAATTTACAACAATCAGAGGGATGAAAGTCCTCCTCATCTCAATTGTAAATTGGTGTCCCTTAATTCTGAAATTTTGCCTTTTGGCCTTAGACTCTGTCATGAGGAGAAACATCCTCTCAGCATTTACCCTGTCAAGTACCTTAAGAATCCTATATGTTACAAGGAGATAATCCCTCATTCTGCTAAACTCCAATGAATAGAGTACCAGCCTTTTTAATCTTTGCTAATAAGACAACCTCTCTATCCTGGAGATCATCCCAGTGAATCGTATCGGAACTGCCTCCAATAAAATATCTTTCCTTAAATAAGGAGACCAAGACTGCTCATAGTACTCTAGATGCGGTCACACCATCACCTTTTACAGTTGCAAAAAGAAAGACTTCTCTACTCTTATACTCCAAGCTGCTTGAAATGCAAGCCAATATTCCATTGGCCTTCCTGTTTACCTGCCACTCCTGTATGCCAGTTTTCTGTGTTTCATATACAACTACCTCCATGTCCCCTTGTATTACAGCATTCTGCAGCTTTTCTTCCATTAAATAATGGTGTTCTTATGATCTCCCTTCTAAAATGAACAGCTTCACATTTTCTGATATATACTCATTTGCCAACTTTTGCCCACCTATTTAACCTGAACTGAAAATGTGTTGCTGGAAAAGCGCAGCAGGTCAGGCAGTATCCAAGGAACAGGAGAATCGACATTTCGGGCATGAGCCCTTCTTCAGGAATGAGGAAAGTGTGTCCAGCAGGCTGAGATAAAAGGTAGGGAGGAGGGACTTGGGGGAGGGGCGTTGGAAATGTGATAGGTGGAAGGAGGTCAAGGTGAGGGTGATAGGCCGGAGAGGTTAGGAAGAAGATTGCAGGTTAGGAAGGCGGTGCTGAGTTCGAGGGATTTGACTGAGACAAGGTGGGGGGAGGGGAAATGAGGAAACTGGAGAAATCCGAGTTCATCCCTTGTGGTTGGAGGGTTCCTAGGCAGAAGATGAGGCGCTCTTCCTCCACTTATTTAACCTACCAATATCCCTCTAAACTGTGAACCTGCCTTTCCACCTACATTTTCATTTGCAAGCTTGGCTATGGCACATTCGCTTCCTTCCTCCAAGTCATTGTTATATATTGTAAACAGTTGTGGTCCTAACACTGATCCCTATGGAACCCCACTAGATACAGGTCACCAACTTGAAAATGAAGCCCTCATCCCAGCTTGCTGTTCCCTGCCCAACAGCCAATTCTCTATCCATACCAATATACTACTTCTTATCTTATGACAACTTTTTGTGAGGTATATCGTCAAATGCTTTCTGGAAGTCAAAATACAACACATTTAAAAGTTACTCTATATCTATACTGGTTGAGACTTCCTTGAAAAGCTCTAATAAATTAGTCAGATGGGATTTCCCTTTCATGAAGCTATGCTGACCCTACTTGATTAGATTATGATTTTCCAAAGGTTCTGCTGTTACTTCCTTAATAAATTATTCCAGTACTTTTCCAATAACAGATGTTAGGCTAATTAGCCTGAAGTTAAAAAGTCTAATCAGCCTTTTTGAATTGGGGTGTCACATTAGCAGTTTTTCAGTCCTCTGGTATTTCTCCAGAATCCAAAGATTTTTGGATAATTACAACCAATGCACTATCTCTATGGTGACTTATTTTAAGATCCTAGGATGCAAGTCATCAAGGCTAAGGGACTTAATTGCCTTTAGCCCTGTATGTTTGTCTAATACAGAACAACCTCGGTTCAAAGTTTGTGAGAAGATTTGTAGCTCGGGTGCTCATTGTTGTGGTTCTGTTCGCCGAGCTGAGCATTTGTGTTGCAGAAGTTTCGTCCCCTGTCTCGGTGACATCCTCAGTGCTTGGGAGCCTCCTGTGAAGTGCTTCTGTGTTGTTTCCTACGGCATTTATATCACTATAAATGCCGGAGGAAACATCACAGAAGCGCTTCACAGGAGGCTCCCAAGCACTGAGGATGTCACCGAGACAGGGGACGAAACGTCTGCAACACAAATTCCCAGCTCGGCGAACAGAACCACAACAACAACCTTGGTTATCCAAATGTCAATTATCAGAATTTCTGATTATCTAAACAAGATCTCAAGGTCTTGTAAAAATGTTATCCCCGCCCGTCTCGCTCAGATAATTGAGGTTGTTCTGTACTATTTTTCTAGTGATGGTGAGGGTGCTTAATTCCTCCTCCACGTTCTTTAGTATTAATGTGATGCTCAAAGTATCTTCCATTGAAATGGCTGATGCAAATATCTGTTTAACTCTTATACCCCATAACTATCACCCCAGATTCTTTTCTAAGGGGCCCATGTTCACTTGAACTTCGCTCTTCCTTTTTGTATCTTTAAAGAAGCCATTGTTGCTTTTAAAAAAATATTACAAGCTAGTTTGCCCTTGTAGTTTATTTTTTCTGTCTTCTTTTAAAACCTTTTTAGTTCACCTATGTTGGATTCTGAATTCGTCCTAGACTTTGGGCTATCAGACTTTTGCCTCCCAATATGCTTTTTTTTCTTTCTAATTCATATACTCTTTAACTTCCTTAGTTAGCCATGGTTGCCATGGATGCATTTGTGCCCAACAGTTGTGAGTTACCTCTTTAAATGTCTGCCACTGCTTACGTATTTTCACTCTTGCCAGTCTATCTGCTCAGTTCACTTTAGCTAAGTCTCTCCTCATTTCATTGTAATTCCCCTTAAGTTAAACACACTTGCTCTGAACCAAGTCTCTCATACTCAAACTGAATATTAAATTCCATCATTTTATGATCATTACATCCCAGGGGATCTTTCATTTGAAGTTTATTATTAAACCTGCCTCATTACCCATAATGAGATCTAAGATTGCCGGCTCCCTCGTTTGCTCCATCACATATTTCTCTAGGAACATATCCCTAATCCACTCCATAAACTTGATGTTATAGCTACCCACTTCTTGTTGATTGGGTTGATCAAATTGAAGATTAAAAGTCAAAGTCACACATAATTATTGCTCTCCATATTTTATATGCTCCTACTATTCATTAATTTATAGCCTTGCCTAGAGAATGGTTAATGTTTGAGGGTCTGTACACTACTCTCTTCTTTCTCTTGCATTTTTTTTTAACCTCTGCTCAAATGGACTTTACATCATCCAAACTTAGATCGTCTTTCACAACTGTGCTCATTTCATCTCTTACCAACATTGCTACCCACAATCTTTTTCATCACTCCTGTCTTTCCGAAAGATAAAACATCCCTGAATGTTAAATTCCCAGTTTTGATCTCTTTGTAAGCATGCTTATGTAATGGCTATGAGGTCATTTTCATTTATCTGGATTTGCTCCCTATTATGTTACTATAATTTGGGGATTTGTGCTCTAAATTAGAGGTTAAATAAGTTTTTGATTTTAGTTTTGTGAAGGGGAGCATTTTTAAAAATAAAGGTCAGAAGATGTTTTTATGAATGTTGTTAAAAGTATTTCCAAGAAATCATGTGACTTAAGCTGAATGACTAGATAAGCTACCAGGGGAGTTAACTGCTAAAATATTCAGAATTTAAGCTTTTATGACGTACAGAAAAATAGGCCAAAGGCTACAGGCAGGTTCAGTTCAGAAGAGAGATCTACACTAACAGAGGGACAGTTTAGTTTTGACAATCTCCAGACCATCAGAGCTGGAAAGAAATCTTAAGCTGTTTTAGCAGTCCCAGTAGATGGGGCTGTTAAAAACCATGCGTGTTTCTTAAGAGTTTAACAAGAAATGTCAGCAAGTTAACCTCTGTCAGTGTGATCTGGGAGAGATGGAAAAACTATATTTGGTGAATATGGAAAAAAACTGACACGAAACATTTGCAATCTCACTAGTTGGGTGAAAACTTTTAAAGTGAAGTTAGGAATGATATTTCGCTGGGATTGCATAAACGATATTGCTGGAAAGAAAAGGTTGAATCTTTGTGCTATTTATAAAATATCTTTACAAATTAACATATAGGTTTTCTTTTGTGCAATAAATACATGTCCTTTTATTGAAAAAAGGCATCAAAAGTCAAGTGTGAGCACATTCAGTGACAGACCACCACAGTAATCGAACTGCAAAAAATACAACTTTTAAAAATATTTGTTTATGCGACACAGGCAACAGTTCCTAGGCCAATGTTTCTTGCTCATTTCAAACTGTGCTGAAGTCAATTAAGAGACAATCACAAAGCACATGGAGAACAAATCAGATAAAGACAGCAAATTTCCTTTTCTAAAGAATATTAGCAATTCAGATTGGTTTTATGACAATTGACAGCAGTTAGGTTAGTTTAGAATTCCAGATTTTTTTATTGAATCTAAATTTCACCATATGCCATGATTGGAATCAAACACGCATCCCCAGAACATTAACCTGGGTCTGGACAAGTAGTCCAGTGATATTGCTACTACCCCACTGCCTTTTCACCACTACCTCTCAAATCAGGTTTCACGCTGGAATCTGATTTGGCTGGTATTACCATCAGCTGGAACCATAATAAGTGCACAATATATATATGTGCGCACAAATACTTGTTTTCACACATGTGAAACCAGTTACAATGAACCAGAGGATTTATTGTTTCATAATTATCAGGACATTTACATTTCTTTCATGGAGCATAATACTGGACTGGGGACTGAATTCAAATTCTATTAAATGCTTCCGAAACTCTAATGGATACTTAAAAATAGAAGAAGAAGAATGCATTACGGAATTCAATGAAAACGATAAATCAGTCGACTGTTGCATCCTCTACCTCACATCACATTTTCTACCGTTTGGTTTTGAGCCAGTTACAACACATTGAGACATATAGCATTTTGCTAAAACATTTTGATCTGGATTTGTCCATTACAATTGTGGCCCAAGAAGGAGGACTAATTTGGGCAGGTAAAGCATGCAATAGGTAAGATTTTTAATCCACCATAGTAGGTTGCCCCTGTACTACTCAGATGTCTTAGCATTCTGTATTCATGCCTCAGCATTACTGCTACTTCCTGTTTTTATGGGGTTTTTTTTGCTCTCCTTACTTGCTTCTGCCTTTCTTCTTAAACTACTTTATAGTTGAGACAGATTGTTATTTTTAGGTAGCGCAGTGGAGTCAGGAGGACAGTCAAAATGGGAAGTGCCTTTCAGGAGAATGCAGCCAGATGCTGAAGCCATTAACAAAAAGAGCAGTGTCTTCTTTTTTTAAAAAAAAGTTTCAAATTTCCTACTGGGCAAGCAGAACTAGGCTAAAATCAGAGCGCTACCCAGAGACAGAGGCTGAAGAGGACTTTTTAAAGAGTGTCTTTCAGAGGAGGGTACCATGGACGATAGCAGACAAAGATTTTTGATGACAGGGACTCAAACATAGTCGGATTAGAGGAGGTGGTTTAAAAGGACACAAGCTCTAGAGGTGGAGCAAGGCAAAAACATAAAACATAGCTAGGGGAGCAGTATTTGCAGTTAGGAGAGTGAAAAGAGACATGCAAACAAGGGAGGTAGGGGAAGGTAATTTTTTTTCCTCAGGATTGCATTTCTAAGGGAGAGGTGGGAGCAAAGTCCATTAGAAAACAGAAACTAAGCAGATCACAAGTGTTTTGCACAAGAGAGCAAGGTCCAGGAATAACGTGTAACACTTAAAAGAGCAACTCACAAGATCATTATTTGAACCAAAAATGTAGTTTTTAAAACAAATGGTGGATACTGTGGATTGAAACTGATGATCTCTGAGTAGTAAAGGATAGGGACGACATAAGGGTGAACACCTGCTGTCTCGGGGCTTTCAAAAGTTAGCTTTGGAAAAAAAAATGGACATTCAAATGCTGACATTAGGTTTCACAATGATTTATCTGATTTCTTATTTTTAGCATTTACTAATGTCAGTGTAAAAGAATTCTAATGGAGAAGAGGAGAGAGCTATAACTGGATTTAAATCGAGACACTTCATAATCCTACTGAATTGACAGCAGGATTTATCAAAGCTTTGCACTTGATAGCAACAGGGAAATTGCTCAGTTACTTTATACAATAGCTGCAATTATACTAGGCAAATTTAGTGAGTTTACATCAAATCAGTGACAATGTTATCCAGGCTCAGTTTAGTTAAGAGCTGAAAATGTGTTGCTGGAAAAGCGCAGCAGGTCAGGCAGCATCCAAGGAACAGGAGAATCGACGTTTACTTCAGGAATGAGTAAAATGTGTCCAGCAGGCTAAGATAAAAAGTAGGGAGGAGGGACTTGGGGGAGGGGCGTTGGAAATGCGATAGGTGGAAGGAGGTCAAGGTGAGGGTGATAGGCC
>NC_057720.1:32910960-32930872 GCF_004010195.1 Chiloscyllium plagiosum | reverse complement strand
GAACGCTGATAGGGGAGGGGAGGGAAATATATCCCTGGTGGTGGGGTCCGTTTGGAGGTGGCGGAAATGACGGCGGATGATACGCTGTATATGGAAGTTGGTGGGGTGGTAGGTGAGGACCAGTGGGGTTCTGTCCTGGTGGCGGTTGGAGGGGCGGGCCTCAAGGGCGGAGGAGCGGGAAGTGGAGGAGATGCGGTGGAGGGCACCGTCGACCACGTCTGGGGGGACATTGCGGTCTTTGAAGAAGGAGGCCATCTGGGTTGTACGGTATTGGAACTGGTCCTCCTGGAAGCAGATGCAGTGGAGACGAAGGAATTGGGAATATGGGATTGCGTTTTTACAGGGAGCAGGGTGGGAGGAGGTGTAGTCTAGATAGCTGTGGGAGTTGGTCGGTTTATAGTAAATGTCCGTGTTGATTCGGTCACCCGAGATAGAAATGGAAAGGTCTAGGAAGGGGAGGGAGGAGTCTGAGACGATCCAGGTGAATTTGAGGTCAGTGGATGAACTGTTCAACCTCTTCGTGGGAGCACAGGGCAGCGTCGATACAGGAAAAGGTGGGATGAACACTACCACATGCCTGAGTAGTGTGACAGCAAATATCAGAACGCACACTTAGTATATGTCCTCCATGTACTGCATTCTGTTACAGCCACTTTCTAGAATCAAATAATCAAAAATAAGGCTGTAACCTTTTCCTATTTAGATATTGAAGGGAGAATACAGTGTGAAGCTGTTAGGATGAAATTACCAGGTTACAAAACAAATCTTATAGCTTTCATTCACCGAGATCCATCTCAGTGAAACAAACAACACTTGGTAACTTGGCTGACTGCAAAAAGATTTTCCCTGTAGGCGTCAGCTTTGGCTTTCAAACCTATCTGTGGGGAAGATACATAAACATACAAAAAGACAAAGATAAAAAGACCTGTTAAGCCTGTTCTAAAATCCACTGCAGTTAGTAATTCAGCCAGAGAAATCATCTGTCCTAACTACTGAAAGATAGTATCAGCTACCCAGAAGAAATAATAAGACTAATGGAAATTGGACAAGATTCTCTGGGAAACTGAGCCCAGATTGAAACCTTAAAGACTTAAACTGCTTCACAAAGAGATCTCAATTTCACCTACTGAAGCAATTTTCAACCACATTGAAACTAGTTTCTTTTTCTCTTCCTTATCCCCTCGCTCATTTAGCATTACATCAAGCTAATAAATCATAACTTTCACATGGAGTTTTAATGGCTTGTCAATGTTGGGATGCAATTTACGTAAATTTTCTTTAAGTGACAACTTCTAACCAGAATTAATACTTTGCACCATTTTCTGCTTCCGATTTAGCCATAAAGGAGACTAAAGGGAGGAAATCATGCTCTATGTTCCTATGCATCAATGCTGCAGTGCTTCATTTTATTTATACCCATTCTATCAATAAAACAGTCATGCAAATCTGTCATTCAACTCCAGTAGCTCAACGAGACCTTGAGGCCTGTAGGCACAAACACGGTTGGTACAGAATAAAAGTCTTTGTTTTTAGATTTCTTATACTCACTGCAATTAGAGGGGGCGCAGCCAATAATGATCCCTTCCCAGATGAACAGAAATATCAAACATGAATTCACTAAAATGACTCATGTCACTTATACCTTATAGGATTATCAATGTTGGATTATCAACTTTGATAGCAGCAATATACAATAAATTAAGTCCTACTGGCAAATTTACAACCTGCTGCCAATGGAGAGACCAACTGCTCTAAACATCAGCAGGCCTCACAAGCAGCATAGAGCAATTGTACAGCGTAGAAGTGCATTTTCTACTGTGCTCTGGATTTTCTATCAGGGAAGGTCCAGGAGCCAGAATATAAAATCTTGAACTATTCAATAACTACACACCATTGTCTGTTCCTACAGCTTTGGCGAATGTACCCAGAACTGCTAAAAATAAAACAGATCCCATAGCATTGGTACCTCAGTGTTACATACAAGTGAAAGTGTAAATTAAAACAAATATATCACGGTGGAAGCACCTAAAAACACCCTTGTGCCTCAAAATGTTGCAGGAATATTTTTTAGATAAATATTCCTCAATCTTCAATTGTACAACATTATATGTTAGAGGTGGCTATTTTTAATAGTTGGGATATGATTCTAACTAATAAACAACTTGTTACCAGGATTAACACGAGGTAGTTACAAGTTAATAGACAAACTTTATCAACCATTTCACAGATTACCACATTGACAATTTAAAGTGCAACAGTAGATGCCATCCTGACACTTATCACTGTGGGACACCAAACCTCATTAAAATTCTGTCAACTTTGCTAAAGAATTCTAATTCGTTATTTTTGAAGATCTAGTCTTGGAGCACCCTCAAAGGCTCTCCAATTGCTCACTTTTTGGTAGTTCAATCTCTTCTTCAAAGATTGATTTCTTCAAAACTCCTGAGACTATTCTTAAGCATCTAATTACTAGTACAATTTCAGTTTTCATCAAACAGCTAGTTTTACATAGCTGCTGTTGAATTTCTAAGTTCCAATCTTTCTCAGCTGCTTCAAGCAAAGATTACTGGTGTTTTTTCATCCCACTCTTAGGTGACTGAAACGTCAATGGTTCCCAGTGCTTTTCACCCTGACCTTTGTCCTTTTCAGAGAGTAACCATTACTTTGGATCTCTCCTGAGCCCTAACTGCCTGGATTCTGCTAACAGTAGCAACTGCGCAACCTCTGCTTTGGCACTCAGATCTAAACTGAAACTAATTTCTTCTAGCAAACAGATATTGTGTGTCTTCAGCTCCTCCAGCTCTAATTTGATGTGGCCTGCTTGGAGTTCTCCTTAACATGACTTAGAGGAAGTGTCACTCATTTGCAATCTCATCTTGATGTGATGAAGCAAATGGATTTTACAGCCTTTCAGAGTTCACTGAATGCTTTTAAATAATTGAACTTTAACTCCCAAAACTAAACAATTTCTCTTGACTCTCATTGTAAGCAATGTAGACACCATGTCTCTATTTTAGTAAGCACGCCTTTTGTTTCTGACACTACCTTTCTAGCTATTAACCTCTCAAAATAACTTGACCACAACCTTTTTAAGTACACTAGATTGCATACTTCAATCATTGAGCCCATTTTGTACTATAAAGCTTCAAAAATAAAAGTAAATATTATAAATTCAAGCACAAACTAGATAGTTGCAACACTCTCAAAGAGGGAAGTACGGATTTTTCAATTGCCTTACACCTAACCCTCATGTAATACTAATTTTCCTAAAGTATAGCACACTAAGCAAAAATTGCTTGCCCATAAAACAGAGTAGGTTATGCTTCTGACCTGTAACTTTTACATTAAAAACCTAATGGCTGCCTTGAATCAAGCTAGTCTAAAGCTCATCTTTCAATTTATGCATACCAATTGAACTTATCACCTCACTGCTTCTGTGTCCTAACCACCTAACTCTGTCCCATTTGCTGCCATTCTGACTCCCTTCCCTTTTCTACCCTGCCCTCCACTACTACCTCGAGAATTCAGGAGAGGGGTAGCAAGCGAAACACCAAGTAGGTGTTGGTAGTGGGAAGCCGCAACCAGGATGCGTAGTGTGAGTGAGAGGCAAAAAGCAGTAAATGGGAAGGAGCAAAAAGTAGTGTCAGGAAAGGTGGTGAGCAAAGTTATGATGCCGTTTGATGTCAGATTCTTGTTCCGTGCAATATCACAAAAATGAAAAAGGCAGCACTATTCAGGTAACTTGCTATTTATAACACCACTGCAGCATAAACTCCTTTCTGCTTATTTTTTCTATTATGTGCTAAAATGGAATTGCTCATTAGAACATGGCTTTGGATGAGGACAGAATGCGGAATACTATATACATTGCATGCTTGGAAGGAAAATCATAGTCATTGATTCATATCTAGCAGAGTAAAAGACTCTGAACATTCTGGCTGGTGCCCCAACAAGTTTTTAAAATCAGACAGTTCATGCAGTCTGAATTCAGAAATCAAAATTTTAAAAAGAAAGAATTACAAAAATTCTTTTTGGACTCACATTAGTCCTCTCCTCTGCTGCTGACAAACCTTCTGTGACGAACTAAACGTTTTGCAGACAAACGTGTCTTGCAAGTGAAGAGTTCATCAATTCACCTGTTAGTTCTCCTGTAATGCTAATTCCCATTAAAACAATTATTCTTATCCAATGATCAAGCCACAAAACTAGTTGATAACAAAGTACACTTTGACCACATGCAAGATACTTGTAAGCTTTTACACAGTTAAACAGAAGCTCCTTCAAAAATATCACCTCAAGTGAGCACTATTTTGTAAATGCTTCAGACATCAAAAGGTCAGAGATAGAACTACTGAATTATTTTATCAATTTAAGTTGATTAGGGCTTTCATGGTTCAGAAATCATGGATGATTAGTGCAAAATGCTGTGGCCTAAAAACTGCTTTGCAAACATCCTGGGCATGTAGGTCACAATCCACCCACAACCTGTTCAGACAGGCAGCAGACAAAGTTTGTGTTTCCTCCTTAATTTTCCAATTGAAATGCAGCGCAAACTGCAGGCTAGCTACATGATCAAGGGCCCTGAATGCATCAGGCTTATATTGTTATCTGCAGTTAAATTGAGTCTGCAACTCACCATGTTGCAGGTTTGTTGCTGCAATCCCCTTCAAGTGTGCAAATCTATACTTGGCCTAATGTTGCTGGTAAAATCACTTACTGGTCTACCTGGAAGAGGTTCTTGTGCTGAATCATAAATAGTTAACTGTATGTTAGAAACATCTACACATTGTGATGATATGCTAGACATTGTTATACAGACTGAGGAGGATCTGGACATTAGGTTTTACTCCTGAGATTGTCAGCTGTCCTACCTACAGGTCCAGGAAACATCATAACAGTCGGACATCCTAGAAGTATTCCTCAGTATTAACCCTTTCATAGCCTTACACCTTTTTACGACAGAAAGTACCAACCCCAGCACCCCCACCCCACCTTGAAAACCCATTCAATAAGACTAAGATGTCAGAGCAGAAGTAGCCTGTTGAGCCTGCTTTCCCATTATGAGATCATGGCTAATCTGATTATCCTCAACTCCACTTTCCTGCCTTTTCTTCCTCATAACCTTTGATTTTCTTACTGATTAAAAAACTATCTCAGCCTTGAGTGTGCTTAAAGACCCAGCCTCAACAGCCATCTGTGGTGAAGAATTCTACATTTTCACTATCCTCAGAAAAGAAATTCCTCATCCATTTTAAATGGGTGACCCCCTATTCTGAGATTATGCCCTCGGATTCTTGAATCTCCCAAAAGGGAAATAACCTATCCACATCTGCTCTGTCAAGTCTCTGAAAACTCTTGTATATTTCAATAAGATTGCTTTTTAATGGAACACTATACTTGGGATCAAGCTAGTGAACATTCTCTGGACTGCCTCCAATGCCATCATATCATTCCTTAAATAAGGGGCCCAAAACTATTCACAGTATTTGAGCTGTGGTTTGACTCGTATCTTGTATAGATGTAGCAAGACCATCCTATTTTTATACTCCATTCCCTTTGAAATAAAGGTCATTCTAATTGCCTTCCCAGTTATCTTCTGAACTTAGATGATAGGTTTTGGTGATTTATGCATGAGGACCCACAAAACTCTGTGTGTAGCTTTCTGCAGACTTCCTCCAGTTAAATAATACTTAGCTCCTCTACTCTTCCTGCAAAAGTTCATAACCTCATTTTCTCCTACATTATATTCCATCTATATTGCTGATTTTTTTCCCCTACTCACTTAATCTGTCTATATCCTTTTCTAGTCTGAGTCAGTCAGAGTCAGAGTCAATCTCACTCCTTGTCTTCCACCTATTTTTGTTTAATCTACAAACTTGGCTATAGTACATTCACTTTCCTCACTCAAGTCATTAATATACATGGTAATAATTATGACCTAGCATTGATCCATGTGGCACTAATAGTTACAGCTTGCCATCCTGCAAATGCTCCCTTATCCCAACTCAGTCTTCTATTAGTTAGCTAATCCCCTGTCCATGCTAATATACTACTGTCAACACTTTGTGTTATGCATGATTTTCATTTTGTGAAGCCATGCTGACTCAGCTTTATCATACTTTATACTGCTCAAAGTTCCACTAGGAGAAAGTGAGGACTGCAGATGCTGGAGATCAAAGTAGAGAGTGACTGTGAAGCGCTTATGCCCGAAACATTGTTTCTCCTGCTCCTCGGATGCTGTCTGACCTGCTGTACTTTTTCAGCACTGCATTCTCGACTCTGATCTCCACATCTGCAGTCCTCACTTTCTCCTAGTTGATTTTAACCCTGCTGTGAAGCCTCTTCCAAGGATGCCTACCTTGAAGAGGTTCTCTTCCCCTCTCTACAAGGATTTCAGAGAGTCTCTCTCACTGCTTCTGCCCCCCACCCCCCCAGGTCATCCCCTCTGCCCTGAAGCTCTTCAGCCACATCCTCAAGCAGACTTGCTATCATAGCCACATCACCTTCCTCAGTGCCTGCCTACGGAACTGACTGATCTCCGGACAACATTCAGACAAACAGAATTTGGACCTGAACAGGACAAACAGTATGTACTACAAATCTGAAACCTTCAGATAAAGATTTCCTGATGAAAGGCTTATGCCAGAAACAGCGACTCTCGTGCTCCTCGGATGCTCCTGACCTGTTGTGCTTTTCCAGCAACGCACTCAATGTTCCACTAATACATCTTTTACAATAGAGTAACATCTTCCCAAAAGCAGATGTTAAGCTAACTGGCCTACAGCGACCTGTGTTTTTTTGGTCTCCCTCTCTCTGTAAATACAGCCTTGAGAGAGCAACTCTACAATGAAGAAGGACCGTCACCTAATCTAACAGTTAAAACCCCAGCTCAGACACCGGCTTTGCACAATCTTCACGCTAAGGCTAGTTGGTACATCAGGTTCTCCACATAAGGAGTCACTGCATGAGAGGGCTGAAGTAAATCCAGAGACAATGTGCATCATAGCTCACTATGTTTTGCTGCAAGCACTCAGATAGCCAACCTAAAGGAGAATGAAGAAGAGTGGAAAAGGTGTCATTCGGTTCCTTTACAGAACAAAAAGTCAGGAGGGAATACAACACAGCAAGACCAAAGGGCCAAAGACTCAAGGCATTATTATGAAGGAAGAACATTACTGTTTTGAGAGTTTTAAAGGTATTTTATCCCCTAGTTAATGCAGTAGTTTGATTACACGATTAGATTAGATTCCGCACAGTGCGGAAACAGGACCTTCGTCCCAACAAGTCCACACCGACCCTCTGAAGAGTAACCCACCCAGACTAATGCACCTAACTATGGACAATTTAGCATGGCCAATGCACCAGTTTAAATTAGGATAAGTAAAAACATTTTAACACATTTATTGCATAATTAGTTAAAATGCTTAATAAAACTAAAAGACCTTTATTAATAAAATTAATTAAATAAGGCAAAATCAAGACATGACAGTGCTGGTACTGTGTCTGGATTTCAGAATGTGGGAGTTTGGTCAGTGAGACTTTCCTGAGCAAACACATCTGCAGGCGATGTCTCCAAGTTGAATCGCTCAGGCTCAGAGTCATTGAGCTGGCAAGTAAATTTGGAGAGACTCCAACAGATTAGACAGGGTGAGGAGTATTTGGACAGCTTTATTCAGAATATTCGGTTTAAAACAGGAGTGTGAAACGGAGGGTGAACCTAAGAGGCAATCGTGGTTTGAGGAAAAGGTTAAGAAGGAGGTTGTATCAATAATAGTCCTGTACAACACATACTTTGGATTGGTTTGTCTTTGAGGACAAGAAGAAAGGCTGCAGAGAGGATAGCTACAACGCAGAAGCTGCAAAACAGGACCACCTGGGTGTAAACAGCAAAGTGACAGACATAGCTAAGCAATCCCACAACCAATGGATCGAATCTAAGCTTGACAGTCCTGCACATCCAGTCCTGAATGGCGATGCATAATTAAACAACTCACTGGAGGAGGTGGCTCCACAAATATCTCTATCCTCAATGATGGGAGAGCCCAGCACATCAGTGCAAAAGGTAAGGCTGAAGGACTTGCAACAATCTTCAACCAGAAGTGCTCAGTGGATGGTGCCTCTCAGCCTCCTGAAGAGGTCCCCAGCATCAGAGATGATAGTCTTCAACCAATTCGATTCACTCAACATGATCAAGAAAACTGGAGACACTGGATATTGCAAAAGCAGTGGGCTCTGTCAATACTTCAGCGATAGTACTGAGGATCTGTGCCCAGAAGGTGCCGCACCTTTATGCAAGCTCTTCCAGTACAATTACAATACTGGCATCTACCCCACAATGTGGTAAATTGCAAGACAAATCCAATCTGTCCAATCATCACCCCACCAGTCCATTCTAGATGATCAGTAAAGTGGTGGAAGATGGCATCCACTGTGTTATCAAGCCGTACCTGTTAGAAAAAACCTGCTCAATGATCCCTAGTTTGATAACCACCAGGGCCACTCGGCTCCTGACCTCATTACAGACACAGTTCAAACGTATACAATTTCAAAAGTGAGGCAAAGTGATTGCTCTTGGCATCAAGGCCACATCTGACAGAGTGTGCATCAAGGAACCCTAGCAAGAGGAAGTGTTGGAGGCTGGTACAATTACAACATTTAAAAGGCAGCTGGATGGGTATATGAATGGCTAGGGTTTCGAGGGATATGTGTCAAGTGCTGGCAAATGAAACTTGATTAGGTTAGGATATCTGGTTGGCATGGACGAGTTGGACCGATGGGTCTGTTCCCATGCTGTACATCACTCTGACTCGATAAAACTGAGTCAATTAGAATCAGGGGACATTCTCTGCTGCTTGGAGGCATACAGGAAGGTGGCCAGTCAACTCAGCTTCAGGACATCTCTGCAAAAGTTGTCAGGGTAAGTTCTGGGCCAAACACTGTTGGGTGCTTCATCAATGACCTTCCCTCCATCATAAGTCAGAAGTGCCAATGATTGCCCAATGTTCAGCACTATTCACGACTCCTCAGATACTGAAACAGTCTATGGCCAAATGCAGCAAGACCAGAACAAAATCCAGTCTAGGGCTCACAAGTGGCAAGTAACATTTGTGTCACACAAATGCCATGCAATGACCATGTCTAAAAAGAGACAATCCACTCACTGCCATTGACCTTCAGTGGTGTTACTATCACTGAATCCCCCCACTATCAACATCCTGGGGTTACCACTGACCAGAAACTGAACTAGACTCACCATGTAAATAGTGACTACAAGGTCAGAGGCTAGGAATATTGCATCTGGTAACTCACTCCCCAACTCGCCAAACCCTGTCCAACAACTCTAGTCCTGGCCTCCACCTTGTAATGTAATATTCTCCACTTGCCTGAATGGTGCACCTCCAAAAACACTAAGTATCTAGCCACAATTTAAGACAATGCAGCTGACTTAATTTGCACCCTAGCCACCACCATAAACATCAATTCCCTCTACTACACACACAGTGATGGTAGTGTATGTCATAGGCAAAATGCACTGCAAGTTCCCACGCTTTCTTCTAAGTGGTCTAAATGATCACTGCATCTAGAATGATATGGCAGGGGGTGCGTGGAAACATTGCCATGTTGAAGTTCACTTCCACAGCACAAACTATCCTGACATGAAATATATCACTGTCATTTGGTCAAAACCCTGGAACTTCCTTCCTCACAGTACATTGAGTGGACTACAGTGCTTTAAACAGGAGTCTCATCACCACCTACTCAGGTCTTTCAGGTATGAACAGTAAACACTGTACTCAATGCTGATACTCACATCCCATGAAAGAATTTTTAAAAATATATCACCACCTAAATATCCTGAAAAAGATTCAACTACCATTTACAAATCATATTTAACACAGTAAAATGTCCTGAGATGTGAGAACTAATCAAACGAATTTTGATACAAAATTAATTTTAAAAATATAGTAAAAAGGCGAGTTTTAAGGATCATCTGAAAAAGGAGTGTTGGGAAAGCGACAGACATGGAGATAGACAAACAGGACAACTTTATGAGATTATGGCAATAAAGACCAGAAGGTGTTATGAAAGGAGAGGATTTGGAGAGATTTGAAAACAAAGACAAGAATTTTCAAAACCTGAAGCCAAATAGCATCAATGTGGATGGAGAAAACCAATCATTTGATCCCAGCTAATTCCTGCAAAAGGAATCCAAGACCCCCATTATTATGGTGATCTTATCTTTGACAACATTGGTCATTCGTGCATTTCCTTTCAAGGGTATTTTGTCTGCAGTGTTTAAGACTATAATGCTTTGTTTCAATAATGGCAGCATTCTCGTGGTCAGATTCTGTGGAATTGTACAGTTTCTGCAGCTCAAAAATATAGAACATAGATAGATAGAACATAGAACAATACAGCACAGAACAGGCCCTTCGGCCCACGATGTTGTGCCGAACATTTGTCCAAGCTTAAGCACCCATCCATGTACCTATCCAATTGGGCCTAGCACTCTCAACCTATCCTCGTACAACCTATTCTCCATTCCAGGCAACATCCTGGTAAATCTTGGTGCTTCTCTGCACCCTCTCCAAAGCTTCCACATCTTTCCTAAAGTGAGGCACCCAGAACTGCACACAGTACTCCAAATGTGGCATAACCAAAGTCCTGTACAGTTGCAACATCACTTCACGACTCTTGAATTCAATATGTTGAGGAATTACTCATCTCTCAACTCATCATTTCACCCCAGTTATTTTCTCCAAGTTATTTTTTCTCTGCCAGTGCTGGGGAAATGTTCAGTGCAGATCACAGTATGGCCTCCAGGAGGAAAGTCTGAGTGCAGACAGCATTCTCCTATTTTACTCATGTTGTCAACTTAGCCCATGTTAGCATTTTAATGCAGATAGCCACAAATCTAGAGTCCTTTCAGGACTTAAGCATGTGTCCTAGACAGACAATGTGTGTCCTGCAATTTTTTTTGTAAATATATTTATTAGCAAGAAAAAAAATGACTTTAATAAAAGGTTATTGAAAATATGACAAATACCAGTATAATAAAGAAAAATGCAAATTACAATACAACTACTGTTTACTAACTACTAATCTACCCTATAATACAAAACAAAACCTAACTGTGCAAAACAACACCAATAAATAAGTGACTAATAAAACAAAAAAAATACTAAAACACAAAATAGCAATGCTTGATGCAAAGCTCCTAAACAAAAGAACGGGAGCGTTGTACATATACTCATATTAACTCAGGAATCCCCCCTCCAAGGCCCATGGATCAGCAAACCTAACCATCCTAGTTAAACAAACACCCTAGTTAAGATAGCAGACAAATCTGTATCCAAATAACTCAAAGGGCTGCCATGTCATAAAAAAAGGTCTGTTGTGTGGTGCACCATGTTTGTAAAAAAAAAACCAAGGGAATGTGCTCCATATTAAACATATTCTTCAGACTAGTCAGTTTATTTTAAAGTGTCTACAAAATTCTTAGCTTTATCCGCTGAGTCAAACGTATAATCTGAGTCCTCGTGCCTGAAACTGAACCCTGCGGGGTATCTCATGGAGTACTGGATGCCCAGGTTCCTCAGCCTCTTTTTAACTTCATCGAAGGACTTCCTCTTTCGAATTACAGCTGCCGAGAAATCCTGGAAAAACATGATTTTTGACCCCTTGTACAGCAGTGCCTGCGGATCTTTTCCCAGTGATCTGGAAGCTTCCATCACTTTTTGCTTGTCCTTGTATGTGTGGAAGTGCACTAGGACCATGCGGCGGCGCTGTACCAGGCCAGACCTGTACACCGCCACCCGATAGGCCCTTACCATCTGCAGCTGGCTGGACTCGATTTGAAGGCCCAGGAACTGCAGCAGCCAGTTTTCAAAGAAGCTGACTAGCTGCCCACGTTCTTCACTCTCTGGGAGCCCGACAATCCGGAAATTCGTCCTCCGACCTAGATTTGAGGTCGTTGACCTGGTCTCCTAAGGCCCGCACCTCCCGCTCCAGTACCTGGATCCGACTGGATGAGGACTCGAACACCGCTTCAGAGGCCTTGGTTCGACCCTCCACCTCCTCCATCTGCTTCCCGAGGCCCTGGAGCATGGACAAGATGGGTTAGATCTGGGCACAAATCTCCTCACGGATCTCCTCAATTGCAACCCTAATCTTTGAGCTAAGTCTCTTCATCGCTGCCGCCAATTCCTGTGAGTGTCAGGTCCCCCAGGAGTTTGGAAAAGGCTGCTGCTGCGGCCTCTGATGTGCCCGGTGCTGCCGGGGAGTGTTTTCTCTGCTGCTGTTTGCTTGCTCCTTTTCTTTTTGGCATCGTTCCCACTCACAAAAACACATTCGTTAATATTTGGAAGGTTTTAAACTAACAATCCCTCCACATAAGTTGGCCAAGGATGGCAAAAAAACTCACCAATATGCCTTGGCTGAGAGGCAGAGCTGTCCACAGCAGTTCTACAGAATAGCCACCATCTTGCTGAGTCTGTCCTGCACTGTTTGAAGTGCATGATTTTGGATCAGACTTGAAAAATCTGGATAACCCTCAACCACCTGGGAAGATATGGCAACTTGCTGTACAGATAGAACTTGAGAAATGGTTCAAATTATCTCTGCAACCCACCCAAGTCAGGGATTATGGAACTTCTCCCTAAAGTGATCCTAGTGTCATTACAACTATTTACAGCACATCAGGTGCAGTTGTTGAATGAATTGTTATCCTCCGCATCAAATCATATTTGCATTCCCAGCAATAAAAATAATACTACTTAAAGAGACAGACCGAGCAAGGAGAAAGAATGGTCATGTTGACACAGAGCAAAAGTTGCTATATTTTAATTTATCCTTCTATATGCAGTCTCCAGTTGCAGAATGTTTAACTTAGAGAAATTTGACCTTGACCACAAGCAGAACTAAAAGCTTTCAAAATAATAAACAAAAAAATTTTGATAAAACATTTCCTGGTGATGGATTATGTTCGGTGCCCTTGAAGTATGGAGTAATGCAGTTCACAAAACCATGTGTCATTACTATGCTTTTCTCATTCCCTCAACAGCATTCCATTTACAGCCACATAGTTTCTGTTGGACACAGATATGTAATATGCTGGCAGCAAGTCAGCCAAGTAATCTACTCTTACTTGCACAATAGAACTTCTGAAACAAAAAAGCTGAGGGGGGAGACAAAGTTTCACAATCATTGCCAACAGTGCACACAAATGGGTGTTGGAGCAGCTAAATAGCTTGGAGGTGCTCCTCAATCCCAGAGTATAAAGAAAATAAAACAGTTGGAATGACAAGATTATTGGCATCTCAAGATGCACTCTAAATGTCTCTACATTCTGATTTAGCTCACTCACCTATTTAGTCTCAGCAAATCCTTTACATCAGTTCTCTCCATGGGCTAAACACTCCCATATATTTATGTTTCTTAAAAAAAGAACTTTCTAGTTTTGATAAAAATGAAAATAAATTCAATATTAAGAGTTATCTAAACTGTGTTTTGTGCTTATGATTTAAAAAAATTGTCAAAGCACATATAAACTGTAGTGAGCAATGAAGATAAATCAAACAATGCCTTGGCACTGAATTCTGGAGCAGTCAACTGGAAAGCAGTCGCTTTAGCCACGTGCCAAATACAAAGAGTCCACAGCCTAGTCCCAGTCAATGTCAACTGACAAAAATGCAGTCACATTCCATACACTCTTACCAACCTTGCCATGGCAAGAGGAAATGATCTATGGGAGCGTGCATACAGAAGGAGTAGGGCAGAAGAGAAACCAAACACCAAGTACACTTTTGTATATTCACCCAAAGTCTAAATGTTATCAAAAGTACAACTCATTTTTTCACACCTCACCAGTCTCTAGTAGTTTTCAAACCTTTGTGCTCAGAAGCTTCCTTCTGATATTAACTTCTAAAGATAATCATCCAAAATGAAGTGATGGCACAAAGTGTTTTTAATTAAATAATGTAGCAAGAATTATAAAGTGCTGGTATGTTAACAAATACACAACAGAAATCACATCATCTTGGGGTTATCGAAAATGCATGGTTCCAATTCAACAGCTTCTTAAAAAATGTTCCATGGACATGACTACACTTGTAAGGTTATATTTATATCCATCCTGAATTGTCTCTGCAAGTCAATGCTGGACATTCGCCATGAAACAGTCTAATCCTAGTGGTGCTGATGTTCCCACAGTGGAATTGTGTAAGGAACACCAAGAAATAAAAATTGACATCCACATAGGTCCCTATGCAAAATAACTGTAGACAGATTTTTGAATGAAGATCCAGCATTTCTGGGCCCCATCTGAAATATGACAATCGATTGGGTCTCTTCCACCCCAAGGCATCATTACAGCCAAAGAGTTTTGGTCCCAATAGTTAAGCAAATGAGTTGGTATGTCAGAGTATCCTGTAACTAATCCAAGTTTCTGCAAATGGGATGCAATTGGCACGCTATGACTTGTTACTTATGCATGCATTGGTGTTTAATTAAAGTACAATACAATTCATTAAATTAATACATAAAATGTGTTTTCAATCTAACAATTACAAATTAGAAATGTAATTCAGCCTTTATTTGTTTTATAGACTCATACAGCATGGAAAGAAGCCATTCAGCCCAACCCATCCATGCCGAACAGGTTTTCTAAACTGAAGTAGGCCCATTTGCCGGTGGTTGGCCCATACCTCTCTAAACCATTCCTATCCACATATCAATCCAAATGTATTAAATGTTGTAATTGTACCCACCTCTACTGCTTCCTCTGGCAGCTCATTCCATATACACACCACCCCCTGTGTGAAAAGGTTGCCCCTCAGGTCCCTTTTATAGGGAAGCTATCTTTGCTTAGTTTGCCATTTTTCAAGAATGTGTTAGGAGTGATTTAATTCACTGTATATCAGTATTGGTGGTTGGAGATTTAGTGCTATAGGCATTGATCAAGCAAACTCAATTGCTGTCAATATCATTGAGTTTCTTGAGTTGATAATGCTGCAATCACTCAGTCGAGATTATTCCAGGTCACTCTTAACTTGAGCCTTCTAAATTCTGAAAAACATTTTGACTAGTCAATGAAGAATATCTTGGTGCAAAATACCAAACCTCTGTGTTATCCTGAAGGCTAAAAATTAGTATGTTTGTCAATATGGTCAATTGCTGAGTTACCTCCACTGCTAATGGTGGATAATGCCATGATAGTAGTGCCATCTGATGTTAGAAAAGACAGCTGGACTTTTCTTGGTGAAAGCAGGTAATCACCACCTTGATCTGGTGCTCATTTTTTTTCCGCTACATCTTCCTCCAATTCAGTTTCTTGACTTTTGGAAGAACTATTCTTGGAGGCAAGCACCTTGGAATAGTCCTACTCATGAAATTACAAAGGAAAGGTCAACAATGGAATTTGCAGTAGACAGATGAGCCAACAATTACATTTTCTAGTATATTCCTGGGGCTTTTATGAATGGCTTCACAGCAAAGAAACACCTGGGCCAAAACTCTGTTTAGCATTATTGGCCAAGTGCAAAAGTCAGTAGTTTTAAATTATTGTTCACTGCATTAATACATTTACTCCATTTTAAAATTTCATAATTAGCAGTAATTCCTAACCATTTTCAAATTCAATCAAATTTCTTCCAAGTTATTAATAAGACTGTGAATGGGTACTTTTTTTAAATTGAAAACTAATTCTTACACTACTTATTCATTTGTATTTTGTTTAAAGTCATTCTCAAACCAAAGTCACTCAAAGTATATTTCAGTTATTAATCAAACAGCTCTCCTAATTAATAACCCATAACCATATTTATAGAACTAGTGATTTAGAGTCATAGTCATAGAGATGTACAACATGGAATCAGACCCTACAGTCCAACTTGTCCATGCCGAGCAGCTATCCTAACCTAATCTAGTCCTATTTGCCAGCACTTGGCCCATATCCCTATAAACCCTTTCTATTCATATACCCATTCAGATACCATTTAAATGCTACAATTGTATCAGCCTCCACCACTTCCTCTGGCAGCTCATTCCACACACGCAGCACCCTCTGCGTGAAAAAAGTTTCAGCATTACAATTGCATTGAAGTCTAAATTGCATTATTAATTACCCACCACCTGCACTTTGTTATAAATTTTGCTAATTCTTCTCCCCCTCATCCCTTTCCTGTTGGGTAAAATTTCCTGAGCATCAACAAATCTCTACTTCTTACAAATATCAATATTCGTGTGTGAATTTGGGACAACGAGTTTTGATCTGGAATGTGGACATGGGCATAGACAGTCGCAGTCAAGCCCAAATTTACCCTCAATCTACATAACCAACTGGATTGTTTGACAGTGTTGCCATCAAGAGCCCTTGCTCATTTATTCCCATCCCACAAACCACACACCCCTGCAAAAGTAAGGAAGATTAAAGCCAAATGGAATGACTGTCCTGCTGCATGCAATACATATCTCACTCACAGTGCATTTACTTACTAAGCCAGAGGACTTTTCTCTGCCTAATTTGTCCCATCTGACTTTCATGATTCTCAAGATTTGGAATGAGCTTGTCTTAGTGCTTGATAGATAAAGCAGCATGAGCTTGGTTTGGGGCGTCCATTTTCCAGTACGTCATGTTCCAGGGATGTGTAATAGCATCTCTGAACAGGTTGATTAGAAAATATGAAGAAATAGTGTTTGACAGTGCTGGATTGATTAGATTCTTGTGGTACAATGATAGTGTCCCTACCTGGGTTCAAGTTCCAGCTGCTTCACGGGTGTGTATTAACATCTCTAAATAAGTGAATTCAAAGTTATCTGAACTCCCCCACAGTGTGCCATTAAATTGCTTTGCATTTAAATTGATTAATTAGAACACAGGATTTAGTGGTGTGGTTATTTGTTGAAAAATATCACAGGTAATTTGGTGGTGGGAAGAAACCAATTCAATTTCATGTCATAACACTTCTGGATATTTAAATGTGTCACCACAGGATTCTTGTGGTACAGTGGTAGTATTCTTGCCTCCAAACCAGGAGACCTGGCTTCAAGTCCCACCTGCTCCAGAAATGTGCATTAATGTCTCAGAACAGGTCAATTAGAAAATACCCAAGAGTTTGAAATGGAGCAGTGGTAGTGTCCCTACCCTCTGAACATCACCAAAAACAGCTTACCACATTACTCTTCCACAAGCTGTTTGTGTAGCCTTGCTTTGTATAAAGCTGGCTCCTGTAATTTTCCCATATAGGAACAATAACATTGAAGATCAAATCCACTGCTTCTGAACTCACCACTTCAAGGTCTGAAAACAAACAATGAATGAAATAGAAAATGTAAACCTGTTTTCTTTTTAAATTTCACATGTGGTTCACAAGGCTCCAGGGCAAGTAACCATGCAGACAGAGACAATAAGCTTGAGCACGAATGCCATAAATAAATAAAAACTGGAACCCATTTTGAGCAGATGGCATAACTATTTTCCCGTCAGGCTGTGCATGCATTACTCTGGCTTTGCTGATGGGCACACAAAAGCAGTAGATTTCCATGGGGCCAATTACATTTACCAAGAGAGGATCTAAAGCTTGTTTTTAAAAAACAAAATTGTAAATATGTAAATTTTTGATAAACTGTTTTGCTTCCATCTTCTTAGGTTTGATATTTTAATTGATTTGTTCAAGTGCTCCCACCAGTAGAACAAATTTCTATAAAAGTGGCACACGAAACTTCAGCTTTAAATACCAAAAGCAAAAATTTTATATTGGGTTTTATGCTGAAACAACCAACAGTCAAAACTAATCTTTGCATTAAGGAAAAAATGTTGGTGTTAAAGTGTCAACTGCTACATTTGAGCAAAAAGAATATAAACCAATCTTCTCATCACTGGCGATTCTAGCAAACCAGCTTCTCCCATAGCATCTAAATAATACTGTCAAGAGATGGTTTTAAGAAACATTAAAACACATTAGACACAAGGAATTTATAGGTGGCAAGAAAGAAAAACTGCAATTTTACTCAGGATGAAGTTGATTAATACTAAAATCCTCAGAGGTCAGAGATTGCATTCTCACTAAGACCCCAAAAATTAAAAATGCACCATTGCATCACATTTTATTCATTGTTTTCCCAGTACAGCTTCTAAGGGCGGGTGGTTTAATCAGTAGCTGACAGCAGATCCATCAGATATGCTAATAAGGCATCTTACCTGAACAAACACCCTCAAGAGCAGATTAATTTATTGTAATTGTTAAAAGCTTCATTAATAATGTATCTAAGGGTTACAAAACAGTATCCAATCAAAAATATCTGATCTTTGTTCGAGCATCTCTTGCTACTCTCTGCTCTAGCTTCTGTACTGACTTTATCCTCTGGATATCTGCAGCAAATGTTTACAATCATCGATCTGCTCCAGATTAAATAATGTATATTTTTTGAAAAAGACTAATGCACTAACAAAGCTTAGGCCATCTCCAGAATGGAGAACTAACCAAAAGTGCTTCTAAACTCTCAGTTTCTTCAAAATAATTTCAGAACTATGTACCAGCATTTCCCATTATAAAAACGCACATAGAAGTGCTTTACAAATATTGTGAAACCAATGTTGGTATTCCTTTGATCCCTACCGTAGGACTTCTCTCCAGTTATTTTGACATTTAAGCAGCATTAGTGAATACAGTTCAAATCTCATTTCCAAAAATGTCTGTAAGAATCCACTTAATTAAATGCCAAGAATGAGACCAAAGCCCCAACATCACAGCACAGTAACTGGACCCATATGGCCAATTAAAACAGCACAATTGCAGCAATGTTATCCAATAAACCCACAATTACCAACCCACACTAACCTCAATGCAACCTTTTGCTCTGGAACTTTAGTTTGGACTAAATTCAAACCTATAGAATAAATAACAACATTCCCTAGCAGCTTTAAAGTGGCTTTGAGAAGTCTTGAATTAATCTACAATGACAGTTTTGTCAAGAAAGACCTAACAATACAGAGTGTGAACAATGTTCCAGGACTAAGTTGGTAAATGACTCAAGTGACTAAGTTCCTGCCAAAACATTGGAATCATGTGATGCTGACAATGAAAATAGGGGTGGCACAGTGGTTAGCACTGCTGCCTCACAGCACCAGGGTCCCAGGTTCGATTCTAGCCTCAGGTGACTGTCTGTGTGGAGTTTGCACATTCTCCCAGTGTCTGCGTGGGTTTCCTCCCACAGTCCAAAGATGTGCAGGTCAGGTGAATTGGCCATTCTAAATTGTCCATAGTGTGAGGTGCATTAGTCAGAGGGGAATGGTTCTGGGTGGGGTACTCTTCGGAGGATCAGTGTGGACTTGTTGGGCTGAAGGGACTGTTTCCACACTGTAGGGAATCGAATCTAATCTAATCTAATAGTGTCACAGCCCTCAGAAAACAAGCACCACCCGCCTTTGTTTTAATTTGTGATTTCTAATTTTTAAAATAGTGACCACTAATTCTAGATTCTCCCACAAGGGGAAACATTCACATCACATCTACCCTGCCAAGACCATTCAGGATATATGTGAATGTGTTGGTGCCACTGTTTAAGAAGGGTGGTAAAGACAAGCCAGGGAACTACAGACCGGTGAGCCTGACCTCGGTGGTGGGAAAGTTGTTGGAGGGAATCCTAAGGGACAGGATGTACATGTATTTGGAAAAGCAGGGACTGATTCGGGATCATCAGCATGGCTTTGTGCGTGGGAAATCATGTCTCACAAACTTGACTGAGTTTTTCGAAGAAGCAATAAAGAAGATTGAGGAGGGCAGAGCAGTAGATGTGATCTATATGGACTTCAGTAAGGCGCTCGACAAGGTTCCCCATGGGAGACTGATTAGCAAGGTTAGATCTCACGGAATACAGGGAGAACTAGCCATTTGGATACAGAACAGACTCA
>NC_057720.1:32903635-32908647 GCF_004010195.1 Chiloscyllium plagiosum | reverse complement strand
AAGATTTACAAGGATGTTGCCAGGATTGGAGGATTTGAGCAATAGGAAGAGGCTGAACAGGCTGGGGCTATTTTCCCTGGAGCATCAGAGGCTGAGGGGTGACCTTATAGAGGTATACAAAATGATGAGGGACATGGATAGGATAAATAGACAAAGTCTTTTCCCTGGGGTCAGGGAGTCCAGAACTAGAGGGCATAGGCTTAGGGTGAGAGGGGAATGATATAAAGAGACCAAAGGGGCAACTTTTTCACGCAGAGGGTGGGATGTGTATGGAATTAGCTACCAGAGGATGTGGTGGAGGCTGGTACAATTGCAACATTTAAGAGGCATTTGGATGGGTATATGAATAGGGAGGAGATTTGGAGGGATATGGGCCAGGTGCTGGCAGGTGGGACTAGATTGGGTTGGGATATCTGATCGGCATGGATGGGTTGGACTGAAGGGTCTGTTTCCATGCTGTACATCTCTATGACTCCAAGTCCTCTACCTACCATGTCCAATGTTTCTTTATAAGGCAAACCTTTCAATCTAGACATTAGATTGGTAACCGTTCTCTGAACTGTCTCTAATACATTTACATCTTCCTGAAATAAGGTGACCAGTATTGTGCACTGTACTTCAGACATGATCTCATCAGTATCCTGTATAACTGAGACACAGTCTCCCTACTTTTGCATTCAATTCGCCTGGCAATAAACATAATATTCAATAAGCTTTTCTAATTATTTGCTGTACCTGCATACCAACCTTTGAGATTTTTAAAAATAAATTTAAATTAGATTCCCTACAGTATGGAAACAGGCCCTTCGGCCCAACAAGTCCACACCGACCCTCCAAAGAGTAACCTACCCAGACCTATTTCCCTCTGACTAATGCACCTAACACTATGGGCAATTTAGCATGGACAATTCACCTGACCTGCACATCTTTGGACTGTGGAAGGAAACTGGAGCACCCAAAGGAAACCCATGCAGACACAGAAAGAATGTGCAAACTCCACACAGACAGTCACCCAAGGCTAGAATCGAACCTGGGACCCTGATGCTGCGAGGCAGCAGTGCTAACCACTGAGCCACTGTGCCACCCCCATGAGGGCACTCAGATCTCTCTGCATTTCAGAGCTCTGCAATCATTCACTGCAAAAAAATTCATTGTTGCAAAAATCAGACAATTTCACATTTGCCCTGATTATATGCCAATTACTACATCTCTGCCAGCTCATTTTACTTATATATGCCATTTTACAGTCCCCTGACGTCCACAATAACCCACACACATATGTTATGGCCCTAACATAATTGCTTCGTAAAGTAATGAATTTGTCACGAGACTACAAATCCTCTTACAGCTCAATAAATCTGTCTATTCAAAACATTGGATCACAAGTAAATCATTCAATTTAGATAACTTGCAAGTATTTCTATGGCTATGATGATTTCTTTTCAGTTTGAGCGGCTACTTTAATGGTTTGTTCTTTACCTTAAAATGTTATGACCGAGCAAGCCAGACAATTGCACTTCAAGGTTTCTGTAAAAATAAACTCATGGTCCAGAAATGTCTAAGTTTAAGGGAAACACCCACAGCTTAAATACGGAGACTTTTGTTTCAGTTTTATTTTGAGTGGAGCAATTCTGTGAAGTCCTTGCATGAAGATGCATGCACAGAACAATGCTCCTGAGAAGGGCAGAGTATAGTAATACTAGGATACCTAAGAGTAAGGATTAAGTGATAGTTCCAGATCAGAATTGTTGGAGTAAAACCTGGACGAGGACTTGAAGCTGAGTTTCTTTAAACTCATATATGATACCTCCCAGAATAAGCTAACAGAATGTCCAGTCTAGGAGTTAAAGTGACAGTTACATTAAACTAATTAAGGTGTTAGAGAAAAGGATTCTGGGTAAGTACTGGACAAGTGTTGGATTCTGTGTCAGTGATTATTTTTTAAATCTTCTGAAGGAGTGTTTTGACATTAGTAAATTATTCTTTCATTGTGTTTGAAACACAAACAGAATTTGTGTTATAAAAATAGAATAAACCAATCTATTACATCTTTGTTCATTTTGCTTAACTAACTTCTATTTATTGTTAACACAAAATATGCAATTTTGTAGGCTTCTGCTTCAGACATCACCTTGTAAAAACCAAAATAAAACAAAATATGATCCATTAAGAAAGATTCTGGGCTGGGATCCGACCTGTCTAGAAATAACATCAACTGGGAGCATAATATTAGACTGTGGGCCAAAACAAAATAAAAATTGTTTGGCTTGCAAAAGGAAGTCAGCAGTCAGCTAAGCACTGGAATGTCCCTGGGACAATTGCAAGCATATAATTCTACAGAAAAAAATAAAATGAATGTTACCTTGGCATTGCCCTCATGTCGAGAAATACAGGTTGGTTAAGAATCAAGGAACAAAGAAATTACTCTGGATAGAATATGAAATGGGATCACAAAGTAAACAAAGCTAAGTCTTAGCTGATTCACCCAGTCACAGTAAGAAGTTGAAGACTTTCAATCATAGGATACTATGTGAAAGCATATGTTACAATCAGACTGTGACATACAGTTTTCAGATACTATGTTTTCATTTGGCAAACTAAAGGCTTAATCTTGAATATCACTCAATAATCTCTTACCCAGTATCTTCTGTCTCCCAAAGTACAGATAACTGAAAAACAATCAAGAGAAGTCCACAAAAATTTGAAGACTTAAGAAAACACCAAGACCTGTCAATAGTATTGTACACAATGAATCATTGAAAAAAAAACCTAAATGGAAAGCAAGACAGACAATTTCTTTTCCCTGCAGTACAACAAAATGGTCATGGAGAAAGCTCAAAGCATTTACTTGAAAGTAGCATCATTCTTTTGGGGGGAGAGGGGGCAGTGTTTGCATGCAATATAAATGCAAGACCAGAAACTTCTTGAGATCAGCATAAGGAGCATTATTGCAGGAATCCTTCAGGTGGATGATAGCCTCCCATTTTCAATATACAAGGTAAACAAATGAAGATAAGAGACAAAAATTCACATGTTGTAGTCTCAACATTAAATGTACCGATTTTTGCTGGAGTCAGGGCAGGCGGGGACGTTGTGATGGTGAAGTTAGAAGTAATGTCACTTGCTGAGTAATCCAGAGACCCATGTGAACGGTCTGAAAACATGGGTTCAAAGCCATTATGGCAACTGATGGAATTTTAACTCAATTAACAAATCTAAAATTGAAAACTGGTTTCAGTGATCATGACCATGAAACTACCATAGGTTTTTATGATAACCAATCTGGTTCACGAAACCTTTAGGAAGGAAATGCTCGGTTATTACCTTGGCTGGCGTACATGTCACTTCCAATTCACAGCTGACTCCTAACTCCCCTCCAAAATAGTGTTGGCCAGCCACTCACTTCAAGGGGATTTAGTGAGGAACATCAAATGGTGGCCTTGCCAATGATGCTCACATCCATGAAAGAAATTTTTCAAAAGTTCTACAGTAATTGGTACAGGTCAGTAATCTTGTGTCAAAGGTAGTACAAACCAAATCAGTGTCTGGGTCACTTGCACAAAATAAAGGAAAAGCAAGTTATAAAATTTCCATTTACATTGCACCATTAACATTGTGGGGGTTGGGGGGGGGGGGACTTACCAGGGGAAAGCAGTGGGGCACAGGGCTCTGGCACAGAGTCTGTCCCTGCTGCTCAGAAGGGAAGGGGAAAGAGAAGCAGAGCAGTAGTCATTGGGGACTGCATAGTTGGGGGACATATAGGAGGTTCTGTGGGGGCGAGAGAGAGACTCACGGTTGGTGTGTTGCCTCCCAGGTGCCAGTGTTCGTGATGTCTCTGATCGTGTTTTTGGGATCGTTAAGGGGGAGGAGGAGCAGCCCCAAGTCATGGTCCACATAGGCACCAACGACATAGGTAGGAAGAGAGATGGGGATTTAAGGCAGACATTCAGGGAGCTAGGATGGAAGCTTAGAGCCAGGACAAACAGAGTTGTTGTCTCTGGTTTGTTGCCCGTGTCATGTGTTAATGAGGTGAGGAATAGGGAGAGAGAGGAGTTGAACACGTGCCAAGAGGGATAGTGCAGGAGGTAGGGTTTTGGATAATTGGGGCTCTTTCTGGGGTAGGTGAGACCTCTACAAGCAGGATAGTCTTCACCTGAACCAGAGGGGTACCAATATCCTGGGGGTGAAATTCGCTAAGCTATTGGGGTGGTTTAAACTAATCCAGTAGGGGGATGAGAACCTAAATTGTAGTTCGAGTATAGGGAAAAGGTTGAGAGTAGGGAGGAAGAAAATAAAGTTTCAGGGACACAAGATGGCACCGGCAAGCTAGAAGTTGGTTTGAATTGTGTCTACTTCAACGCCAGGAGCATCCAGAATAAGGTGGGCGACCTTGCAGCATGGGTTGGTACCTGGGACTTCGATGTTGTGGCCTTTTCGGAGACATGGATAGAGCAGGACAGGAATAGTTGTTGCAGGTTCCAGGATTTAGATGTTTCAGCAAGAACAGAGAAAATGGTAAAAGACAGGGAGGTGTGGCATTGTTGGTCAAGGACAGTATTACAATTGCAGAAAGGATGTTTGGGGACTCGTCAACTGAGATAGTATGGGCTGAGGTTAGAAACAAGAAAGGAGAGGTCACCCTGTCGGGAGTTTTCTATGAGCCTCCGAATAGGTCCAGAGTTGTAGAGGAAAGGATAGCAAAGATGATTCTCGATAGGAGAGAGAGAGAGACAGGGTCGTTGTCATGGGGGACTTCAACTTTCCAAATATTGACTGGGAACACTATAGTATGTGTACTATAGATGGGTCAGTTTTTGTCCAGTGTGTGCAGGAGGGCTTCCTGACACAGTATGTAGACAGGCCAACAAGGGGTGAAGCCACATTAGATTTGGTACTGGGTAATGAGCCTGACCAGATGTTAGACTTGGAAGTAGGTGAGCACTTTGGTGATAGCGATCACAATTCTGTTATGTTTACTTTAGTGATAGAAAGGGATAGGTGTATACCACTGG
>NC_057720.1:32879769-32903525 GCF_004010195.1 Chiloscyllium plagiosum | reverse complement strand
CTGTGGTTTACGAAGGAAGTGGAATCTCTGGTCAAGAGGAAGAAGGCAGCTGATGTTAGAATGAGATGTGAAGGCTCAGTTAGGGCACTTGAGGGTTACAAGGTAGCCAGGAAAGACCTAAGGAGAGAGCTCAGAAGAGCTAGGAGGAGACATGAGAAGTTGTTGGCGAATAGGATCAGGGTAAACCCTAAGGCTTTCCATAGGTATTCAAGGAATAAAAGAATGACGAGAGTAAGCTTAGGGCCAATCAAGGATAGTAGTGGGAAGTTGTGTGTGGAGTCAGAGGAGATAGGGGAAGCACTAAATGAATATTTTTCGACAGTATTCACTCTAGAAAATGACAATGTCGAGGAGAATACTGAAATACAGGCTACTCGACTAGGTGGGATTGAGGTTCACAAGGAGGAGGTATTAAAAATCCTGCAGAGTGTGAAAATAGATAAGTCCCCTGGGCAGGATGGGATTTATCCCATGATCCTCTGGGAAGCCAGGGAGGAGATTGCCGAGCCTTTGACATTGATCTTTAAATAGTCATTGTCTACATGAATAGTGCCAGAAGACTGGAGGATAGCAAATGTGGTTCCCCTGTTCAAGAAGGGGAGTAGAGACAACCCTGGTAATTATAGACCAGTGAGCCTTACTTCAGTTGTTGGTAAAGTGTTGGAAAAGGTTATAAGAGATAGGATTTATAATCATCTAGAAAAGAATAATTTGATTAGGGATAGTCAGCACGGTTTTGTGAAAGGTAGTTCGTGTCTCACAAACCTTATTGAGTTCTTTGAGAAGGTGACCAAACAGTTAGAGGAGAGCAAACCGGTTGATGTAGTGTATATGGATTTCAGCAAGGCATTTGATAAGTAGGCTATTGTACAAAATGCGGAGGAATGAGATTGTGGGAGATATAGCAGTTTGGATCAGTAATTGGCTTGCTGAAAGAAGACAGAGTGGTGGATGATGGGAAATGTTCATCCTGGAGTCCAGTTAGTGGTGTACCGCAAGAGTCGGTGTTGGGTCCACTGCTGTTCGTCATTTTTATAAATGACCTGGATGAGGGGGTAGAAGGGTGGGTTAGTAAATTTGCAGATGACACTAAGGTCAGTGGAGTTGTGGATAGTGACTAAGGATGTAGTAGGTTACAGAGAGACATAGATAAGCTGCAGAGCTGGGCTGAGTGGTGGCAAATGGAGTTGAATGCGGACAAGTGTGAGGTGATTCACTTTGGTCGGAGTAACCGGAATGCAAAGTACTGGGCTAATGGTAAGATTCTTGGTAGTGTAGGTGAGCAGAGAGATCTCAGTGTCCATGTACACAGACCCTTGAAAGTTGCCACCCAGGTTGATAGTGTTGTTAAGAAGGCATACAGTGTTTTAGCTTTTATTAATAGAGGGTACGAGTTCTGGAACCATGAGGTTATGCTGCAGCTGTACAAAACTCTGGTGCGGCCACACATGGAGTATTGTGTACAGTTCTGGTCACTGCATTATAAGGAGGATGTGGAAGCTTTGGAAAGGGTGCAGAGGAGATATACTAGGATATTGCCTGGTACGGAGGGGAGGTCTTACAAGGGAAGGCTGAGGGACTTGAGGCTGTTTTCGTTAGAGAGAGAAGGTTGAGGGGTGACTTAATAGAGACATATAAGATAATCAGAGGGTTAGATAGGGTGGACAGGGAGAGCCTTTTTCCAAGTATGGTGACGGCAAGCACAAGGGGGCATAACTTTAAATTGAGGGGTGATAGATATAGGACAGATGTCAGAGGTAGTTCCTTTACTCAGAGAGCAGTAAAGGTATGGAATGCTTTGCCTGCAACAGTAGTAGATTCGCCAACTTTAAATACATTTAAGTTGTCATTGGACAAGCATATGGACGCACATGGAATAGTGTGGGTTAGATGGGCTTCAGGTTGGTATGACAGGTCGGCGCAACGTCGAGGGCCGAAGGGCCTGTACTGCGCTATAATGTTCTATGTTCTAACATAATACAATCTCTTAATGCCTCAGAAGCAAATTCAGACAAACACTGACATTTAAAAAATTCACTCATGGAACATGGGCATCAATGGCTGTGCAACATTTATTGCACAGCCCTAAGTTTCCTTGAGAAGGTGGTGGTGAGCTGCCTTCTTGAACCACTGCAGTCTATCTACTGAGGGTTGATCCACAATGCCCTTTGGAGGAAATGCCAGGATTTTGACCCACTGACAGTGAAGGAACAGTGATATATTTCCAAGTTAAGATGATGAGTAGCTCGGAGGGGAACTTGCAGGTGGTGGTGTTCCCATGTATCTGCTACCCTTGTCCTAAGTAAGTGTTAAGGACAGTGTTGAGGAAAGATATATTAATGCATCCGACTAGAACTTGGTAAAGTAGGTAGCTTTAAAGCTGCATGTTAAAGGGAAAAGGTGGAGAGGCAGAAAAGCTTTGTAATGGAAGTTTAAAGCTTTAAGTCTAGTCAGATGAATATATAACTGTTACTGGTGGACAAACAAAATTGTGAATGCAAAGGAGACCAGAATTGGAAGAAGGTAGAGTTCTTGGAGGCTGGTGGTGGCAAGAGTGATTGTGGGGGACAAGATAATGGGAACATTTGATCACCATTATAAAAATTTAAAAACCACAGCACTATTTCATCTACACCCTACAGTCACTTTTCAATCCAAAAGTCTCCCCATAGAACTTGAAATTAGCATCCATGTGCAGCTGTGAATAAAACATAAAGGAGCCATACACTTGTGAAATCACCTGCACATCTGGAAAAACAGGAGCATTGTAAGTAAAATGAGTCAGTGAACATAGGGGTCATTGAGTGAACGAGTCTTGTTATGAGATGACATATGAGCAGTCGAGCTTTGGATGAACTTTAAGGCTGGATGATGTGGATAATTCACTGGAACAGATGAGTTGGTTGGGGTTGGAGAGGGTAGCAGAAGTATGACGAGGGTTTTAGCAGAAAATGGGTTGAGGCAAGACTGCCTCCACACATTATTATTAAAACTGTTTTTTGATAAAATGCAAAGTACCTACTGTCTGCTCTGGTGGTCACAAAAGATCCTGTGGCATCAAAGAAGGGTATATGATTTAATCTGTATCCTGGTCAATATTTATCCAGCAATTTAACACAGAAGATGATTTTCTGCTCACTTATCCCATTGCTATATTTGGGAGCTTGCTGCTTGGAAATTGGCTGCTATGTTTTCCTCCATTACAACAGTGACTATATTTTTCAATTCACTGGTTTGGAAGCAATTTGCAATGTCCAAGGACAGTGCAAATTCCTACATAGTTGCAACATTATTTCTTTGCTTTAGGTATTACAAGTTAGGAGGGGGAGAAAATCAGTTTAAGTATTACCAAAACTTAACTAGCGTATATGCCAATCTTTTCACATCACTCAAATTTAGAACTTTGTGAAAAGTATCAACATCGATAGTATAATTACAGTAACAGCAGCAGTGGCTCTAGCCTTGACAAGGCCACAGAAAGCATTATGCTACATAAGCACACATGAAAAATTTCAGGAACACAGCAATATATACGCTGTTTAAAACTTACAAACCATTGTGTATGTGCCTGGAATGTGAAGTTGACGTCAGCGGTCTTCTGTAGTCATTAATTCTACATTTCTCAGACAAAATGTGAAATGGTCCTATACAGATTCTCTATTTATTTACACAGTAAAATCCTGATGAGTCAATTCCCAATGGACACCCCACAAATCTGTGCTAAGCAGAGATTTGACAAAGCACACTCATGAAAGTAGGCCCTGTAGATCCCTGAACTTAGTGATTTAGCCTCATGTATTTAAAAAAAAGTTTTGCATCCAAAATAAAATCTGTTAAAGAAGGACCCTGAGCCAGATACTGACAACAAATCCTGACCAAAGCGGTCAGTTTGGGTCCAGGACATTTCTCTAATATGCACAATCTTTGACTAATATACTTGATTAGATATGAAGTCTTTTTCTATGTTTGTCGGGAAAAAGAAAGGAATTCCCAAATCTCCAGTCGGTACAGTATTTCCAGTAATGGCCTCATCACATGTTTTAAAATAAAGAAAATTAGGTACCTGGGAGTGATTACAAAGTAGCAATATAATCATGGGTTTCTATGAGCAAAACCTTTGAAAATGATAAGTTATCTGAATTCCAACAGTGTTAAATCTTCATCTGAAAAAAGTCAATGTTATATCATTAAAAATTAAAGATGCAAATACATTAGATTGATTATTGAAACATTTTAATATCACCACATCATTTTATACAAACTATCGTTTCACAAATTGACTCAGTGTGTGGATGAGAAAGCAAACGAGAAAAACATTTTTATTTTCTTTATTCATTCACAGGCTAGGTCAACATTTATTGCACAGGCAGCAGTAAAAAGTCAACAACATGGCTGGGGATCTGGAGTCACATGTAGGTCAGAATAGCAGTTTCCTTCCCTAAAAAACATTAGTGAATCAATGGGGTTTTCCTAATACTGACAATGGACTCATGGTTATCACTAGATTCTTAATTTCAGATATTTAATGAATTCAAATTTCATCATATGCTGCGGCAGGATTCAAACCCAGGTCCCCAGAACGTTATATGGGTCTCTGGATTAACAGTCCAGCGATAATATCACTAGGTCATCACTTTCCTTCTCTTGTAAGCATGTGGATCAGAGCCTTCATCCACCATCCAACCTGCTGACTCACAATACTGAGTTTCTTATTACTCAGAAGTTTCAAAAACCATAACATAGAGGTTTAAGTCATGAAAGAGGGACATGGTATGTTCTGCTTTCTGTCTATTAGGCTACCTCTTGTATAACATTTCACCTTTTTCAACTTACCTAAATTTTAGTCCTAGGCATGGAACTTTTAGTAACTGCGAGTCAGAACCTTTTACAAAAGGGGCAATAAATTTACAGTCCCAAAAGTGATTTCATCTCATATTTACTTGAAGGTGAAAGAGCAGCAAAGGCAGCCCGGAAACCCAGAAATATGTGTAAAACGGAAGCCCTTTGATATTGTTTTCCCCTTCATTTCTGACCTGGCAACTGACTACACAAAGATTGGCTGGCTGTTGAGCAGGAAGACCACAGCTGATAACAGAAAAGAGGGAGGGTCAGGTGGAGAATGACCAATCATGGCAGTGGGAATTACATGTGTTTGAATAGTCAATCTGGGGCTGAGGGGAGCAAGAATTATTGTCCTACTTCTTCTGAAACAAGTACTGGCGGAAAGGCCCTTTACATCTCCTGTCACTGTCTGCAGAAAGCTGGCCCACAATCTGATGTAAGGCACATGACCTTATTAAATATTTAAATTGCCATCCCACCTCTCAAGAGTAGGTTGGTCACCATCTCCAATCTGTTTCTGTTGAAGCTACAAATGGACTTGTTCAAGACAGAATGTGATTAGGTTTCAGATGTTAAAAGTTTTACCACCACTCAAATCTTTTCATCCCACTCGGAGGGATACAATCAAATATTCTTCCCCACTCAACATTTCCTTCAGAATTTTAATTTCAACTGAAAAGGCATGCATCTCCATTGTTTAATGGCTGAATTGGTAACATACCGCAATACACCAGAATGATTCTGATTTAATCCCATTTCAATCTGACAAAATTAAATAATGGATCAAAACAATTGGTCTTAGTGCCCATAGGTCAGTGCTGGGACACGAATTGCACTGCAGACATATACATTATCTTAGTGTGGCCAAAGGCCATTTGAGACTTTAAATCTACCTCAATGATTCCCTATCTTCTGTTCTAATTTTACCCTTATTAAATTTCTACATTTTCTAATATTTCTTCTTTTAAGCAAATACCCAATTCCCTCTTTAGAACACTGATTCAAAAGGTCTATGGCAGAGAATTCCAACCCCATTCTCTAAGAGAACTTTTATTCTAACCTTGCCTTTAATTCTATAGTTACGTTAAACAAAAATCCTTAATTTCCACGAATAATAGCAATCTTGCAGTATTTAAATTACAGGCCTACATACTTATCATAGTTTGATAGATGAGACTTGAGAACAGTTGAAAAGAAGATACATTTTGTTGAAGGTTTTTTGTCTTTCACTAATCAGGACATTTTGCAAGAATACAAACTGGGGGACAGACCAATATTTATGAGAGGAGTCTGCTGACTGGGTGGCAAATGGACAGAGATTAGGGGAGGCATTGCCATGGAATATGTACACATCAATGCTGATTGACAGTTAACTGCCAGACTGGGTTTAAATTTTAAACCAGACCATGTCATTGGCCTGAGAAATTAACCAGTGAGTGGCTATTTTATTGCATTGACAGGCTCAGTGCATGTATAGATTCTTTCTGTCTGCAATGAACAGGACCATGTGTATTAATATATGTAGCTTCCAGAACATACAAGAACACTATATCATTAGCCCAACTGACTTCCTAAATTGGTTGTCAATGTAATTCTTTACATCCTTGTGATTATCCAGCAAAACAACCTGGCAGTTAACTGGCAAGTCAACAGTAATTGGTGCATTCTCCTTGGCAATGTCTTTACCAGAGTCCACTTTCCAATCAATCAATCAGCATTCTCCACTCATGCAGTTTGGAAATAATGATGACTGCAGATGCTGGAAAGTCAGAATCAACAAATTGTGGAGCTGGAAAAAGCACAGAAGGTCAAGCAGCATCAGAGGAACAGGGGAGTCAACATGTCAGGTCAGAACCTTTCATCAGGCTGATGAAACAGACTCCCCTGCTCCTATGGTGCTGTTTGACCAGCTGTGCTTTTTTCAGTTCCATACTTTATCAACTCCTCTCAAGCAGTACAAAGGTTGGTTTATCTTTGATTTGGTATTCTTGCAAAATGTCCTGATGAGTCCAAGAGAAAAACCCCTTCAACAATGAGTCTTTTTTCAGCAACAGTGAAGACCTGCATTTTCTTGAAGACATCTATTAACTTTTAACTTTTTCAGCTACAGTTAAAGAAAAGTTCTAATCTATTAAGTTACTCCCTTCATAACTATAACCTCTTATTCACTAGTTCACCAATTTCCTAGAGAAATATCACCATGCCTTTTGTTAAGAACACAGTCACAGATGGATGTTATAGGATTCCTGCTTTCTTAAAGGAAATGTGAAGCTAAGAACTAATCCATATAACAACTGCATTATATCATAGCTTGATTTTGTTACAATTATAAGTTCTATAAAATTGTTATGTCAGTATCTCTATCTTAAGGAACATGTTCTGGACTTTCCCTGATAGCAAGTCCAGACATTAGAAATCAAGGGGAGCTAGATTGTTGTACTGAGAAGAAATTGCGAGATGTTTGTACTTGGAGCCAACAACAGCAATCTTTGGGCTAATGGTGTCCAAATGCTAGAAAAGTTTGAGAATATAAACAATTGTGCTTTAAAAGTAACAATTTAGCTTTGAGTTGAAAGAGAGAGTTGGGCTCTCAGGGATAGCTAATCAGCATTTTAGAATGTATAGAATCCCTACAATGTGGAAACAGGCCCTTCGGCCCAACAAGTCCACACCGACCCTTCAAATAATATTCCACCCAAACCTGTTCCCCATTACTCTACCTTTATCCCTGACTAATGCACCTAACCTACACATCCCTGAACACTAAGGGTTATTTAGCATGGCCAATTCACCTGACCTGCACATCTTTGGACTGTGGGAGGAAACCGGAGCACGCGGAGGGAACACACGTAGACACGAGGAGAATGTGCAAACTCCACACAGACAGTTGCCCGAGGCTGGAATCAAATCTGAGTACCGGCTGTGAGGTAACATTGCTAACTACTGA
The DNA here is from genome assembly GCF_004010195.1 of Chiloscyllium plagiosum. Taxonomy (NCBI): domain Eukaryota; kingdom Metazoa; phylum Chordata; class Chondrichthyes; order Orectolobiformes; family Hemiscylliidae; genus Chiloscyllium; species Chiloscyllium plagiosum. The sequence goes on along the minus strand of NC_057720.1, from coordinate 32,895,736 downwards.
ACCACCTTGCCACCCCTACTTGGATACTTCTTCTTTGGCAGCCCCCAGGGTAGAGTACGACTTGCTTCCACTCAGTGACAAGTGAAGTGGTTGGCATCTTTGTGCATACTTCTTTTCCAGTTTGTGTGTTCTAGGACAAGTAATTGCCACTCGTCAGTGGGGATGTTGCATTTGTTTAGGGTGGCTTTCAAGTGTCCTTTTAGTGTTTTCTCTTCTCTTCTGGTGATTGCATACCTGCAGAGCTGAGGGAGCCCTTCTTTCAGGAGTCTTCTGTCCCACCCCTCATAACTAGTCATGTCATAGCGTCATTTACAACATCCTCACTGTCATGTGGGAATTATTTGCCCTAGAACATACAAACTGGAAAAGAAGTATACACAAAGATGTCAACTACTTCATGTGTCACTGAGTCAAAGAGATGTACAGGATGGAAACAGACCCTTCGGTCTAAATCGTTCACGCCGACCAGATATTCTAAATTAATCTAGTCCCGTTTGCCAGCATTTGGCCCATATCCTTACAAACCCTTCCTATTCATATACCCATCCAGATGCCTTTGAAATGTTGTAGTTGTATTAGCCTTCACCAATTCCTCTGGAAGCTCATTTCACAGACCACCCTCTGCGTGAAAAAGTTGACCCTTAGGTCCCTTTTAAATCTTTTCCCTCTCACCTTAAACCTATGCTTCTAGTTTTGGACTTCCCTATCCCAGGGGAAAAAGATCTTGTCTATTCACCTTATCTGTGCCCCTCATGATTTTACAAACTTCTCGAAGGTCACCCTTCATCCTCCAACATTCCGAGGAAAATAGCTATAGCCTATTCAGCCTCTCCCTATAGCTCAAACCCTCTAACCTTGGCAACATCCTTGTAAGTGTGCCTTTTCAAGTTTCACAAAAACTTTCCTATAGCAGGAAGACCAGAACTGAATGCAGTATTCTAATAGCATGACCTCCCAACTCCTATACTCAATAAACTGACCAATAAACGCATGTTGTGTGACCAATCCCTCAACACTGTGAATACTGGCCTGGGAGAGGATGCACATGTCAGTATGCCTATCCTGCCACTGGATTTGCAGGACGTTGCATAAGCAATGCTGATGATAATACTCTGGGGATTTGAGGTGTCTGCTGGACATGATGCAAGAGGATGGGGACCACAACTGCTCTGCAGACTATGAGCTTGGTGCTCGGATTGAGGTCTCAGTTCAAATGTAACAAAACCTGTGCAATGCACAACAAAGTAACAGATCAGTTTTGTACAATTAAGTAAAACAATTAGACACAAATAAGATATAATATGAAGTACTTAAGTTCTCTTGACTCGGGAAAGACTCTTACTCCAAATTTTAACAAATTAGAAATTCCTTGCCTGACATTTAATCTATTACACTTAAATCTAACAGAAAATACCAGAGCAAGTTTTAGTTCTACCAGAAATCTCCCCCCAAAAAAAAACTCATCGTTGAAACGATGTTTTCATTAGAGGTTTAGTTCTGTTTCTCTCCACTGATGCTGCCTGATCAGCCAAAGAATTTTTATTGTTTTTCCTGTTTTAATTCAAATGCCCAAAATCCACATATTTTGTTTTTACTATTAACCTATCTCAAGATACAAACTAATGTCAATAGCCATCAGCAGTTCTGGACTGGATGAGCTTCAAAAATCAGACAGTGGAGGAATACCAACTATTCAAACGAAAGCACACCATTACTGTTGGCTTTGTAATGATAGTACTTTGTCTCCCCAGCAGATTCAGTTTGCACAGCTTGGAAACTCCTTTAACCTACCAAATGAAAATAAGAAACAGCAAATAAATAAATAATTACTTACAGCTGGTTTCAAATGAGGATACTGATAGTATGTACTACCCGATAGAAGGCCACTATGATGAGAAAAAGTTCACGTTAAAAGTTTTGTCCTGATATTCGATAACAAAAAAGTTTCACTGCTTCAAGTCTATCCAAATGTTCTTCTCCAAATAAATCATTAAGGATATATCGCAGTATTGTGTCCCACTGTGCTCACACTTGGAACAAATGCGCTCAGGCAATTGTCCATACAAAATCTAAATCACTCAGCGGGATGGAAAAGCATACAACGCTTCGAGCAATTTTAAATATGTAAATGTATTTTATTCCAGACAAAATAAACTCACTCTAATGAAAGCAAAACTAATAACCTGGCTTTGCAATTACAGCAGCAAAAGGAAGGAATGAATTAGAATGAAGCACAAGATGAATATACAAGTTTAAAGTCATAAATCTAGTCATAAAATAACAGGAAGTATACAATGCTAATCAAGTAGAGTGCATCAAAGCACTATATAATCCTGATTTACTTTTTCCAATTGTCCTGTTTTGAGAGAAAGAAAGATCACCATTTACTGCCACCAGTGTTAATCACAATATGGATATGCATGTATCTACAAATGTGGTGCAATTGAAAAACAGGGTTAAAATAAATCACTAAAAAGGGATGTGCAGTATTGACTCAACAGAAATACCATTAAGTATTACTGCACATGTGCAACCTGTAAATGAAGCACAGCAGCATGTATATTAAATTGACTAATGAGAGAAGGAAGAATTTGTTCAGCCAGAGGGTGGTGAATCTTTGGAAGTCATTGCGACAGAAGGCTAGGAAGGCCAAGTTATTGAGTGTACTTAAGACAGAGATAGATAGGTTCTTGATTACTAAGGGGGTGAAGGGTTATGGGGAGAAAAATGAGGTTGAGAAACATATCAGTCATGATCAACTAGCAAAGCAAACGCAGTGGGCTGACTAGCCCAATTCTGCTTCAATATGTTATGATGACTAAAGGACAAAAGAAAACAATGACTAATGGATATTGTCAGGACCTGAAGAATCTAAAATACAGAGTAGCACTAAAAACAGCTCAATATAGTAAACAAATTTATCAAGAAAATAATAAAGAATAAATCTTACTGGACCCTGTCCTCAATAGTTGGCCTGTTGCACAAGGATATTTCTGTGACAGCATAAGGGAAGAATAATCAACTGCTGCAGCTAATGACATAAGGAGCTTCAGGAATATCCAGCTTAAAGCTACTAGCCCTATCCTGAATCTATGAGGAGAAAGTGAGGTCTGCAGATGCTGGAGATCAGAGCTGAAAATGTGTTGCTGGAAAAGCGCAGCAGATCAGGCAGCATCCAGGGAACAGGAGAATCGACGCTTCGGGCATAAGCCCTTCTTCAGGAAAGAAGGGCTTATGCCCGAAACGTCGATTCTCCTGTTCCCTGGATGCTGCCTGACCTGCTGCACTTTTCCAGCAACACATTTTCAGCTCTATCCTGAATCTATTCCATTTTGCTCAGTGGTGCACCACACAATAATGGAGGGTATGTTTAGTGTGATGATATGCAAAATGAATTTCTGTGCAATGCCAATCAGCAACCAGAGTAATGTTTTCAGCAACAATCTGTACTCTTGTGGCCCAGGATCAAGTCCAAATCTTAAATTAGCATCAAGTTGAAGAATCAACCCTGATTCAAAGTTGCTTCGGCGGGTCGGTGTGGACTTGTTGGGCCGAAGGGCCTGTTTCCACACTGTAATGTAATGTAATGTAAAAAATGAAATCCAGAAAAGGGTGATGGCATTGGATCCTGCAATGGTGAGTCCACACAATATACCAGCAATAGTATTACAGACTTATGCTTCAGTATGAGCTGTGTTCCCCTAGCCAAGCTGTTCTGCTTGGCAGAACACTGGCATCTACCCAACAATGTTGAAATTGCCCAAATATGTCCTGTCCAGGAAAAGCAGAACTCCAATCTGGGCAACAACTATACCGTCACACTTACTCTCTAACATCAGCAAAGTGTTAGAGGCACAATTGTCAGTGCCACTAAACATCATTTTCATAGCAATAATCATGCCGATGATCAATTTGAATTCAGCCAGGGCCACTCAGATCCTGATGCCATTATAGCCTTGTCCTACTCATGGACAAAAGTGTTCAATTCATCTGGTGAGATTAGAATTACTGCACTTGAGATTACGAAAAAAAAATGACAAAGTCTGGCATCAATAAGGCCAGGCAAAATACATGTTAATTGAAATCAGTGGCAAAACTCTCCACTGGTTAGAATCATTCCCAGCACAAAAAAAGGTAGATAATTCAAATAACTGCCCTCCAACAATCAGTGTACTACTGAGAGATCCTCAGGATAGCATCCTGACTCTAACCATTTGGATCTGCTTTAATCAATAACCATTCCTCCATAAGGTGATGATTGGGATCTTCACTGATGATTGCACAATGTTTAGCATTCTTTGCAACTCCTGATATCGAATTGGGTGAGAACAGAGGTGTCGGAAGTGGACACAATTGAGGGCTTATGGCATCCAATGAACAAAAAAAAACTTTAAAAATCTAACCATGACCTAATGAGTTGTTACATACAGTAGAGCATCTTTTACCTACAGCTTCAACAGGCAAAAAGACTATTTTTAATTTAAAAAACTTTAAGTTTTTAAATTTTTTTGACCTATACTGTCCTCACTACTCCATCTAATAGTTATATTTGGTTTATAAAATGATTTGGTTCTAGTGCCTTTGCACAGGATACTTGCAATTCTTTGATATTTGCAATTGTGCATTCATGGAACCAGGAAGTGAGGCCAGTTGGACGAGGCGGGGCGGGGCGAGGCGAGGCGGGGCGAGGCGAGGCGAGGCGGGGCGGGGCGGGGCGGGGCAGTGACACACCAAGGGATAAGGACAGACATGCCCCATCTCTGACCAGATCACACTCACATGCCCAAGTATTCTGAAACTGTTTGAAGCCTTGCTCAAATCCATCTTCAACAGTCCCTATTTGACCAAACTTGCGGACAGAATTAGACCATTCACAAAAGACTTTACAATGCAACTGGCTGTATTCCTCTACCCAGATGAAATCTTGCCACTTCACAACTGTACCACTTTCCTCATGAACAGCAACATGCATCTATTGAATGCAGAGGCAACTTGGAGATGTATGCAGTCCAGCTGCCTGTCTAATATGCGACTAGTATGGGAAAATGTGATATGTGGCATTTGGCAGCTCCCTTATCCTGGTCCTTTATCTTCAAGGGCATTGCAATGTTTAGAATTTGTGTCCGGCACATTTAAAATTCTACTAGATTAACTCATTTGCAGAGAGTGCAGGGAATTGAGTGCCAGGGTGGTTGACGGAGAGTCAGGGACTCAGTGCCCAGATGGGACAGGAAGGAAAAAGCTTGAAGTTTTAGTCCTTCTCATTACCACACTAAAACCTTACTCAGATCCTAATCCAATAGTGTGGCAGTTTTTGACTAATATCTATAACAAGCCCACAGATATCCTGATTGTATTTACATGCCCCCATTCCTCTTCCTGGGAGGACGAGATTCAATTCTCCCAGTTTTTCCATTTATGTTGCATCATTTATGATGATATCATCATCCACAGCAGTGCTTCTACTTCTGATGGGTCCTCCCTTTTTCTCAAATCTGGATGACAGATCCATCAACTGTGTCTATTTCCTACATTTCACTCCCTTCCTCCAAGAACAGTGATGACATTCCCTTATCTTTTACTTTCAATCCACCCATAGTTAAAGCATAATACTTTACCATTTCTACTGCAGCAAGCATGATGCCCCTACAAAACTACTTCTTCCCTCCACTTTTAACATTCAGAAAGGACATTTCCTTCTGTGATAAGATGCATACTTTTACAGTCTTGAACACACCCTCTCCTTCCCAGGCAAGTGCAGCACATATGACACCTTCACTTCCTCTCCCTTGCTATCCAAGGCCCAAGTCTTTCTTCCAGACAGAGAGATTTACTGTATTTCTTTTAAGACGCAGTCTCTTCTATGATTGGAAGAACACAATATGACGACCCTTTGTGGAACACCACATTTCAGTCCACACGTGTACCTACAAGTTTCTGGCTACCTACCATTTTAATTAGCTTGCCCACACCCACTTTTGTCCTGTCTGCATTCAGCATCCTGCAGACTCAACACCAAATTCAATGATTTCAGATCATATTTCTTCCAGATTATTTCAGATCCTGGTTGTCAGCAAAAATCCTGCTGTTAGAGTTCGAGAAGATTTGTAGCTCAGTTTGAGGTTCTGGATGTAGGTCTGCTCACTGAGCTGAAAGGTTCAGTTTCAGACGTTTCGTCACCATACTAGGTAAAATCAGCAGTGAGCCTCCAGATGAAGCACTGGCAGTATGGCCCACTTTTTATTTATCTGTTTAGGTTTCCTTGGGTTGGTGAAGTCATTTCCTGTGGTGATGTCATTTCATGTTCTTTTTCTCATGGGGTGGTAAATGGGATCTGCGTCAATATGTTTGTTGATAAGAGTTCTGGTTGGAATGTCATGCTTCTAGGAATTCTTGCGCGTCTATTCCGTGTATTTAAAAAGAATGGGTACTCAACAAACACAGTCTGCCGATTTATCAGCAACAAACCCAAACAAGCAGACAAAACACGTCCAGAAACACTAGCCACTCTCCTCTACGTCAAAAAGTCATCTCAGAAATGACTGCCAGACTACATAGACCTCTTGGCATCATGGTAACCCACAAACCCACCAACACACTAAAACAGCAGCTAATAAACTTGAAAAACCCTATAAAGAAAACAAGCAAAACTAATATCATTTATAAAATACCTTGCCATAAATACTACACTGGACAAACAGGCAGAAAACTAGCCACCAGGACACATGAACATCAAATAACCACAAACAGCCAACTCTCACTAGTATCTCTACATACAGATGAGGAAGGACACCACTTCAACTGGGACAAGACAAACATAGATGCGCAAGAATTCCTAGAAGCATGGCATTCCAACCGGAAGTCCATTAACAAACACATTGACTTGGGTCCCATTTACCATCCCCTGAGAAAAGAACAAGAAATGACACCACCACCAGAAATGCTGTCACTGACCCAAGGAGACCTAAAAATATAAGTAGAAAGCGGACCATACCACCAGTGCTTCATCCGGAGGCTCGCTGATGACCATAATCCCAAACTAAACTAGTACCACCTACCTGTGTTTGCCCAAATCCTTCCAAACCTTTCTTATTCTTGTACTTATCCAAATATCTCTTAAGCATTGTAAGTGTATCCGCATCCTCTGGAAGTTCATTCCACACAGGACTCACTGTGTAAAAAAAAGTTGCCCCTCATTTCCTTTTTTAAATCTTTCTCCTCTCACCTTAAAAATCTGCCTCCTAGTCTGGACATCCCCAATCCTAGAGAAAAGGCACTTGCCAATTACCTTATCTATACCCCTCATGATTTTAAAAGCTCCCATATGTTCAACCCTTAACCTCCTACACTCCAGTGAAAAAAATCCCAGCCTATCCAGCCTCTCCTTATAACTCAAACCTCCCATCAGAATCCTGGCAAATCATTTCTGAACTCTCTCCAGCTGAACAGTATCCTTCCTTTGCTTGCTTGTACTTTTTAAAAACTCACTCCAATTCCTTTACGCTGCAAGTTATTTTGTTGTTTAATCTGCCCCAACGTCTGGCCCAAGACCATCCACTTTTATTCTCTGTCTGTCTCCACACCACCCATCTCCCAATAATTTAGTCATAACTGGTTACAATTGTAACTTTTTCCACTTCTGACAAACATTCAGCAACCAGAAATGTTAACCCAGTTTCACTTGCCATTGGTGCAGCTTAACCTACAGACTAAACCGGGCTTTTTCTGATTTTATTCCAGTTACATGATTGCTCAATCAACTTTTAGATTTTCTTAATATTTTTAACTTGCTTCACTGAAGCAGAATCACTCATATTTCTGGGGCTATATGGAAGCATTGGTGAATGTTGTGCAGCTGTACCTCAGACTTGCTTTCTGTTGGTACTTAATTGAGGAAATTATCAAAATGGGATGAAAGACCGTGCACAATATAACTGATGAATAGCAAGAAGAAAATCATCAATTAGAAAGCTGAAAAATCCAGGCAACTTTATTCAAGAGAGAAACACAGAATACTTCATAAATGAGAAAGGAGAAAATTACAGCCGGCAGACGTGATGGCCATGAAAGGCTCAATGCATATGTAAGAGGAGATATTTTGCTGCCAGAAAATGTAACAATAGAATGCATTATAAATTTGATCCTGTTCTCTCGAGTTCAGTGCATTAAATCCAGTAGGCTTGTACAGTGGTGAATGAGTTAATCTGCTTACACTGCTCAGAATATTCTTTCAAAAGGAGTTGAATATCAATCAACAATTCTGTTTGTATTGCAACTTACCAATCCTGAACGCTATTTGTTCATCCATCCTCTGTTTTACAAGGTAAAACAAATGCAGATTATAACTTTTGGGCCAAGGTTTGTAATACTTTTGTCTGTATTTTACACAGTTAAAACCCAGTTGAATCAGCAGACAAAGGTCTTTCTTTGGGTGTTCTCCGATCTACTCCTGTGGCTTTCTGTAACATTCATCACCGCACAATAAAAGCCTCTTCATCCACGATAAGGAGAGACATTATACCCTATTATGCACTCAGAATAGAGAAACCCTAGCATTCACTTTGCAGCCTGTATTTACGTTGCTCTTTTCTTCACACGTCATTCAAAATCCGTACTGACTCACCATTAAAAAAATTGGAATGGAAAAGTGCTTTTATTTTTGGAAAGGAAGGAAATATGAGAAGATAGTAACTAACAGAAGTTTAGTACTAGCCTGAACTGTATATGATACAAAAACCTCTGCCTGTGTCAGAATAAGGATTTTGGTAATAAAAGTGGAACATTGGTCTAAAATCAAGACATTATTATTTCAAGGGAATAACATGTCAAAAATACTTATTACACGCAACTCAAATCCATAGAAAGTGCCTTTCAGAAAGAAACCACATTTCACAAAAAGTCAACCAGGAGCATTTCTTTCAGCCTTACTAGGTTTATAATTAGAATATAGCATTAATAATTTCATTTGCATTTTTATGATGGAATTACGTTTCCAAAAGGTGCACCGCCAAAACATATTTTGCGGAGACAGAAAGAGACTAAATTCAGCTGTAATATTAACATACAATATGCAGCACATTGGCTTGACAATACATTTTTCACTCTTTTAGAGATTTTAATTCCAATTACAAGTATTCTAATGCTTAGACCTGTGTAATTTTGAGTCATTAAAATATATATCTTGAACTTGTTGGGAAAATCTTTGTGCTCAAGACAACAAATAACAATTTGTTAAAGGACAGCAATGAGCAGTAGAATTGGTCAGTTATTTTACAGGTCACCAAATACCAGTGGTAGTGTGGAAAAATTTTACTATTTAGGACAGAAGAAAAGCATGCTACATGTGCAACACAGTAATTATGGGTGATTTCAATCTGCATATAGACTGAATAAAGCTGTGGATGACATGTTTCCAGGAAGACAAAATAATTGGTTTGCTGGAGCAGTATGTTGAGGAACCGACTAGGCAACAGGCTATTTCAGATTCAGCAATACGTAATTATAAAAAGCTAATTAATACTTTTGTTGTGAAGGAACAAGTGACCACAACATGATAAAATTTTACAAAGTCTCAAAGTGAGATTGTTCAACCTGAAGCAAGCGTGTCAAATTTGATTAAGAGAAATTACAAAAGCATGAAGCGGAGATGTATTGGGAAAATACTGTAAAAAGGCTTTGGATGGTCTTTAAACAACTATTACATAACTTACAGCAACTATGCATTCCTTTTTTGAGAATGTTACTAACAAAATTGGTAAAGGGCAATTGATGGATATAGTATACATGGATTTTCAAAGGATGTTTTGATAAAAAGTCCCCCACAAGAGGTTGATGAGCCAAACTAAGTCACCTAAGGTAGGAGATAATGAATGAGATGGATCAAAGATTGGAACATGCAGAAAAGAGTAGGTTGTTCTTGTGTTAGCAAGCTGTGACTAGAGGACTACCACAAGGATCAGTATTTGGGTTCCAGTTGTTCACAATATAAATCAATGATTTGGAGGTGGGGACCAAATGCAATATTGGCAAATTTGCCAATGATTCTAAGCTAAACAGGAATGAATACATAATGTGAGGAAGATTTAAAATGGCTTCAGGAGGATTTGGGCAGTTTGAGTCAACGGGCACCAGCACAGTGGAAGTGGAAGAATGGGAGGTTATCTACTTTATTGGAAAGAGCTGTTGTATAGAGTATTTCTTAAATAGCAAGAGGCTGCCAAGTGTAGGTGAGCAAATGAACGTAAATGTCCTTGTCAATAAGTCACTGAGGACTAAGCTTGCAATACCTACATGTATAGGAAGACTACTGAAAGTTAGTCCTTATCACAAAAGAATTCAAGTATAGGGGTTCTGAAGTCTTGTTTTAATTGTATAAAAGTTTGGTTAGACCGCATCTGGAATATTGCATGCAGTTTTGGTCCCTTGACCTCAGGAAGTATACTGTCACCATTGAGGGAGTGCAACAAAGATTCACCAGACGTGTTCCTAGGATAATGGGATTGATCCGTGGAAAGAAATTGGGTAAACTGGGTGTGTACTGTCTAGAGTTTCAAAGAATGAGAGGTGATCTCATTGTAACCTACAAAATACCTAAAAAGATTGAAATTTTAAAAATAATTCATGGGTTGTAGGCAACACTAGCTAGGCCGGCATTTATTGCCAAGTCTTAATTGTACAGAGGGCAGTTAACAGTCAGTCAATCACATTGTTAAGAGTCTAGAGCCACATGTAAGACAGGCCAGGTAAGAATGGCCCATTTCTTTCCCCAAAAAGACATTTGTGAAACAGATGGACTGAATGACAAACAACAGTGGTTCCATGGTTGCCATTAGACTGGCATTTTAATTCCAAACATTTTACTGAATTCAAATTACACCATGTGCCATGTAGGATTTTAGCGCAAATCTCCAGGACATTGGCCAGCAATATAAATTACAAATCTACTGACATTAACACGACAGCAAATCTCCCATTACACAGACCAAGATGCAGGTAGATGCAAGAATTATGGCAGCCCTACCAGAGGAAACTAAAACCAAGGTACACAATTTAAAAATAAGAGGGCTGCTATTTAGGAGGGAGACAAATAGAATTGTTTTTTCTAATCAGAAGGTTGTGAATCATTTGAATTTTCTATCGAGAAGCACCAAATATAGAACAGTACTTGTAGGAACAGGCCTTTCAGCTGGTCACGTCTGTGCTGACCATGAAGTCATTCTAAAGTAATCCCATCTGCCTGCAAATGGTTTGTATCGCTTTGTTCCCCATCTATTCATGTGTCTTTTTAAATGCCTCTTAAATGTTGATCTTATATCTGCTTCGAACATCTTCCCTTGCAGGGCATTTCAGGTACCTATCACTCGGTGAAAAACCTGCCTCATACATCTCCTTTAAAGCTTTCCCTCTCACCTTAAGCTTATGGCCCCTCATATTTGACATTTCCACCCTAGGAAAAAGATTCCAACTATCTACCCTATCCATGCCTCTCAATTTTATATACTTCTATTAGGTCATCCCTCAGTCTCCAATGCTCTAGTGAAAACAATCAAAGTTTGTCAACTTCTCCTTATATCAAGTACACTCCAATCCTGGTAAATCTCTTTTGTTCCTCTCTAGAGTCTCCACATCTTCCTGTAATGTGGTGACTAGAACTGCACATAATACTCTAATTGACGTTTTATGCATCTGCAACACACCTCGCCAACTTTTATACTCAATGTCCCAAGTGATAAAGGCAAGCATGCCCTATAGCTTCTTCACCATCTTATCTGCTGTTGTTACCACATTCAGGGAGCTAAGGACTTGCACTCCAATATCCCTCTCAATATCAATGCTTCTAATGATCCTTTCAGTTACTTTATACTTTCCTCTAGTATTTGACCTCCCAAAATGTCCACCTCACATTTGTCCTGATTAAACACCATCTGCCATAATTTTCCAACTGATCTATATCCTAATATATCCTTTAATAACCTTCCTTACAATTCACAACTACGCTAATTTTCACTTCGTCTCCAAATTTACTAATTGGAATACATACATTTTCATCAAAATTATTTATATGTTACAAACAGCAAATGTCTAAGCGCTGAACCTCGTGGAAGATCACTGGTCACAGATCTCCAGTCAGGAAAAACACCCTTCTATAACTATACTTCATAAAGCCAATTTTACATCCGTTTTACTAACTCATTGTGGATCCCATGTGATTTAATTATCTGTACCAGCCAACCAATCTTGTCAAATGCCTGAGTAATGTCCACATAGACAACCTCCATGCCCTATCCTCATCACTCATCTTTGTCACTTCCTCAAAACACTCAAATTTGAGAGACAGACCTCCCCTGCACAAAGCCATGCTAACTATCCCTAAAATGTCTATTCTTCTCCAAATGTGAATAAATCCTGCCTCAAAGAATTTTTTCAAATAATTTCCCTACCTTTTATGTAAGGCTCACCGGCCTATAATTTCCTGGGTTATCCCTGTTGCCCTTCTTATACAAGGGCACAATATTGGCTAATCTTCTGTCTTCTGGGACTCATCTGTGGCTCAAAGGGATACAAAGATCTCTGTCAAGGTCCCAGAGAACCCATCCCTTGCCTCCCTCAGTATTTTGGGATAGATCTCATCAGGCCCCAGGACTTACCTACCTTAACGTTTTTCAAGACACCAGACACCTCCTCATTCTTAATATTGACATGCCTTAGAGTATTAATAAACTCCTCTCTAAACTCACCATCATTGTTGTTCTTCTTGGTGAATACCAACAGAAGGTACTCAAGAACCTCACCCACTCCCTCTAGCTCCATATACAAATTCCCTCCTTTGTCCTTAAGTTGACCTAACATTTCTCTAATTTCACTCTTGCTCCTTGTACATGTATAAAATACCTTGGGATTTTCTTTAATCCTACTTGCCACGAACATTTTAAGGCCTCTCTTAGCCTTCCTAATTCCTTGTTTAAGTTTTATATTCTTGTCAGCAGCCTTATTTGTTTTCAAATTTTTTTAAACCTTATAGATGTTCCCTTTTTCATTTTGACTAAAAACTTTCAATATCTTTTATTCAAGGTTCCTGAATCTTGCCATACTTTGATTTCATCCTCGAGGAACATGCTGGTCCTGAACTCTGACCAATTGCCCTTAAAATGACTCCCACGTCAGATGTGGATTTACCCTCAACAAGCTGCTCCCTAACTAATTTCTCCAGTTCCTGCCTAATTCTGTTGTACTTGGCCTTTCCCCAATGTAGTACTTCCACCAGTCTTATCCATATTCATAACTACTTAAAATTTATGGAATTATAATCACTGTTCCCAAAATGCTCCCCAACGAAAACTTCGATCACCTGGCCAGGCTCATTCTTTAGTTGAACTAACTGCATATTGCTTTACAAAACACTCCTGGATGCATCTGACAAATTCAGCCCCATCTGAGCCCCTGCCGCGAAGGGAGTCCCAGTCAATGTTGGGGAAGTTAATATCACTTAAGACAACACCTGTTGTTTTTACATCTTTCCATGATCTGCCTACAAAACTGTTTTCTCTATTTCCTGCTGGTTACTGGGAGACCTATAGTATAACCTCATCGTAGTGACAGCACCTTCCCTATTCCAGAATTTCACCCATATGATCTCACTGGATGAACCCTCCAAGATGTCCTCTCTTACTTCAAACTTAGGGCAGCACCATTGCTCAGTGGTTAGCACTGCTGCTTCACAGTGCCAGGGACCCAGGTTCAATTCCAGCCTCAGGCAACTGTCTGTGTGGAGTTTGCACATTCTCCCAGTGTCTGCGTGGGTTTCCTTGGGGTGCCCCAGTTTCCTTCCACAATCCAAAGATATGCAGGTAGGTGAATTGGTCATGCTAAATTGCCCATAATGCTCAGGGATGAGTAGATTAGATGCATTAGTCAAGGGTAAATGTAGAGTAATAGGGTAGGGGAATGGGTCAGGGTGGGTCGGAGGGGCAGTGTGGACTTATTGGGCCGTGTGGACTTATTGGGCCAAATGGGTTGTTTCCACACTGTAGGGATTCTATGTGACATTCTCCTTAATCAGTAATGCAACTCCCCTCCCACATTTACATCCCTCTCTCAACATGCTTTCAGCATCTAAGCCTTGGAATATTAAGCTGCCAGTCCTGCCTTCTCTCAATCACCTTACTATAATGGCTACAACACTGTAGCTCCATGTACTTATCCAGGCTCCAAGCTCATCTGCCTTATCTGTTATATAACTGACATTAAAATTGCCAGTCCTGCCATATTCATTAACCTGGCCCTGCGTGTTCTTCCTATTAGACTTTCCTGACTTAGCCTCCGCCTTGTCCTGAATCATTGCACATGCTGACCTACTGCTCTGGTTCCCAACCTTCATCACCCATTCCCCCCACCACCCCTCCACCCCAAACTCTGCAACATTCTAGTTTAAACCCTCTTGCTTGACAATAGAAAATCTCCTTGTAAGAATATTGGTGACCCTCCAGTCCTTCTTGTACCGGTACTCCCCCACTCTGGAAGAGAAGCCAGTAATGCAGATATTGTAGCGAATGTAGCTCTTTAGCCACACATTCAACTTAGCATGCAGCACAGGGACTAATCCCAAGACTTATACCCTAGAGGACCTGCTTTTCAACTTTCTACTAGCTCCCTAAATTCCTTTTGCAAGACTTCATCTCTTTTCTTGCCTATGTTGTCAGTACCAATATGGACCACCCCTTTCAGGATTTCCTGTGCCCACAGAGACAGAGACATTCTTGACCCTAACATCAGGGAGGCACCACCCTGGGAATCTTACTGAACGCCATAGAAACACCTGTGCTTCTGGACTACATAGTCCCCCATCACTACCCCTTGCCTACACTTTGACCCTTCCCCACAGAGTTGTCATGGTGCCACAAGCTTGGCTGCTTCTGTTGTTTTACCCTGAGGCCATCCCTTCCAACTGTATCCAAAATGGGGAGGGGAATAGCCCCAGGAAACTGCCCGTCAGCCTGCCTGCTCCTCTTGGCAGTGAATTATCCATCTGCTGAACCTTTGGTGTGACTACATCCCTGAACCTCCTATCTATAAAACTTTCTGCTTCCTGTATGCTCCTCAGAGTCCAACTATTGCTCCAACCAATCCACATAGTCTGGATTGAGCTGCAGGAGGACACACTTCCTGCAGACATAGTTGTGACAGCATTTGACTTCTCCCACATCTCACAGGAGGGACATGCCACTTTGATAACTGCCTTTACTACCCCTGTGTTGGAAAAAGGAAAGACTTCACCTTGTCATTCTGCTTGCATGCTTCTCTCCCCCACCCTCAGTGAAGCCCACATTTTGACCTCAACAGACAGCACTTTGACCTGATAGTCCCTCGTCAAAATGGTTGCTCCTCCTACAGCTTGCCTCCCTTTTATTTGTTGCTATGAGGAAGGAAAAGCTGACCCAGAATCCTCCTCAATCACTTGTCACGACAGCTCTGTTGGATGCTCTTCCTCATGTTGAACACCACGTCCTCAGCCATCCTTTTCTCAGTTATGGTGAGCAAGCCAACCTCTCCCAGAATCCTCCTCGGTCACTTCTCACTACTGCCATTGAGTCATAGAGATGTACAGCACTGAAACAGACCCTTCGGTCCAACCTGTCCATGCTGACCAGATATCCCAACCTAATCTAGTCCCACCTGCCAGCACCTGGCCCATATCCCTCTAAACCCTTCCTATTCATATACCCATCCAAATGCCTCTCAAATGTTGCAATTGCACCAGCCTCCACCACATCCTCTGGCAGCTCATTCCATACACACATCACCCTCTGCATGAAAAAGTTGCTCCTTAGGTCTCTTTTATATCTTTCCCCTCTCACCTTAAACCTATGCCCTCTAGTTCTAGAATCCCCAGTCCCAGGGAAAAGACTTTGTCTATTTATCCTATCCATGCCCCTCATAATTTTGTAAAGCTCTATAAGGTCACCCCTCA
>NC_057720.1:32852002-32877131 GCF_004010195.1 Chiloscyllium plagiosum | reverse complement strand
GCCCATTCTCTGGATTCATTTAAGAAAGAGTTGGATAGACCTCTCAAAGATAGTGGAATCAAGGGTTATGGAGATAAGGCAGGAACAGGATACTGATTAGGAATGATCAGCCATGATTATATTGAATGGCGGTGCAGGCTCGAAGGGCTGAATGACCTACTCCTGCACCTATTGTCTATTCCCACAGAGTTCTCGGGTACACCTGATCAGGTCCTGGGGATTTATCCACCTTTAACCATTTCAAGACATCCAGCACTTCCTCCTCTGTAATCTGGACATTTTGCAAGATGTCACCATCTATTTCCCTCCAGTCCAAATCTTCCATATCCTTTTCCACAATAAATACTGATACTAAATGATTATTTTGCATCTCCCCCATTTTCTGTGGCTCCACATAAAGGCAACCTTGCTGATCTTTGAGGGGCCCTATTCTCTCCCTAGTTACCCTTTTGTCCTTAATATATTTGTAAAAACCCTTTGGATTCTCCTTAATTCTATTTGCCAACACTATCTCATGTCCCCTTTTTGCCCTCCTGATTTCCCTCTTAAGTATACTCCTACTTCTCCCTCTTCTAAGGATTCACTCGATCTATCCTGTCTATACCTGACATATGCTTCCTTCTTTTTCTTAACCAAACCATCAGTTTCTTTAGTCATCCAGCATTCCCTATACCTACCAGCCTTCCCTTTCACTCTGAAGTCTATTGAAGCTCAGTCTTGGGGAATGTTTAAAGTCAGGATTGATACACTTCTGATTATCAAGGCCATAACGTAGGTAAAAAGCATTCAATCAGCCATGATCATATAAAACAACAGCCTTAAATCGGTTAAATGGGTTAAATGGCCTTCAGCTGTTCCTACCTTCCTATGATAGAGAATGGTCAACTTGTTCTAACTCGTACTAGCAGCAAACAATTCTAAGTTAGATAGCATTTGGAATAGTTACACTAATCCATATTGCAATTGACAACTTTAAAAACAGCTCTATAACTGCATTGTGACATTTTTGTTGCCCACATTGGTCTAACAGTACAGTATTATAAATTGTGCTCGTTAAATTATCTACCCTCATTTGACTTAAGACCTTTCTAACTCCAAATGTGAGGCTGCAATCTCAATCAATCTAGGCAGATGAAAGGATGGTGGTTTGACATTATATTAAACAGAACTCTGCAAGGGGATTTCTGAAGTCTAGACTAACAAAGCTCAGCTAAAATTCAGTTATTAATAGGCAATATGCCCCTAAAACCTCAAACCTGCTCTTACAATATCGAACACTGTCACTTCAAAACACAATTTACTGCAAGATCATCATATATCAGAGATCCAATTATATAATCCCCAAAGCCAATTCACTTTAATATTATGCACTGCTGAGGTACATTCTACCCTGCATTTTCTAATCATGCAGCTAATAAATTAATGTAACTGTAAATCATTTATGAACTCATTTACATTAACAAGTTAATTGTGTTGAAGTAACTGCCAGATCTCTTCTACAAAACCTTCTATGAAAGCAATGAAAATATAGGAGTGGAACCTGCTCCCACATTGGATTTGTTAACTCTGATTAAAGGAATCTGGAAGTTTCAACACCTGGCCTATTTCTTACCACCTAGTATTTTAGCATCCTTACTTTACACATTCTCGCCAACCTTTTATAAATGATCCAACTTTGCTGCTAAATTGAACAGTTGGTAGTGTAGAACTTGAGTATCGCTGAAACAAAATTCAAATTTTGTGAAGCCTGTTTGTTTTGAATTCAACATGACATTCACACAGTTACCAATAAAAAGGGGAACAATGTTTTATTGTTATGAGGAGAGAGTTCTGATTTCCTATACAATGGACTTTAGTATACGCATTGCAATGAAAAATGCACCAGTTCCACGATAACCGACTGTTAACTGCAAAGTTGTTGAGATTTAATCCAGGCAGGTTGTTTCTGATTGGTCAAGTATTTCTCAGTGGAATGAACCAGGAAATGACTGCCGACTATCTTGGTAAGTTTTAACAGGTACAATTTGTGTATAGGTTCTGTCTGCAAAGAATAGGGCCCTATATATTCATATTGGCAGCCTCTAGCTCATGCAAGTGTGCCATTCTGTGAGCCTAAATGTATCTTAATTGGACCAGAACTCTATATATTACGTAAAAAGTATAATCTTTCTTTGATCAAAGTCGTCATAGTTAGGGTGGCCATTTATCTGATTTACCAGACAGACAGTCCAGTTTTCAACTGATCTCTTCCACGTATCGTAAGAAACAGGAGTAGCAGTAGGTCATTCAGGAGTACATTGAGCCTGCTCTGCCATTCAATGATCGTAAGTGACCTCTATGCTTTAGTTATTGTGTTAAAGTCATCCTATAACCTGCTTAACATTCATTGTTTCCTGGTCTGTGAAAGACAAATTCTTAGCATATTCCTGATTATTTAACAAATATTTCCAGTTGTAGAATCAATCAATCTAATGTTGGACACGGTATGGAGAGTTTTACAGGCAAGCTATTTGGATACAATCAGTACTTTGCCTTTTGTGAAGGTACATGTTGTTGGATATAACCTGCCAGTCATTGGGATGTCTGGCCTACATATTCAACATCACGCCGGCACTTAAATTTATATATACTGTATTACTCACTTGTGTGATATGCAGAATATCTTTTTGGCTCAACAGTAGCATTCTGTTAGTGGCAAATACCACTGCTGTTGGTATGCATATTTGCATGAAACACACCCATTGCTTAAATTTTTCAGATTGCTTACCATTCCAAGATAATCAGAAGTTTGGGCTCTTTTCAGAGCTGAAAGTAATAACCTTGAGCCCATTCAGGAGTTTGCTGATGGACAGCATTAAATTATCTGATCAGCGTTATCAGGAAGCTTTTGGTGCACCTTATTCCAGCATCAATCTTGCACAGTGAGCAAATTACTCAGGTCATGTTTATTAGGTTATCCAATACAAGCAATCTTGAAGCACAAGTTGTAGGAATGCCAACTGATCAGTGAAGGTAGGCTTGTGGGTAGATAGTAGTTACCTCACCTGGCCTACATGTGACTCCAGACCTACAGAAATATGGTTAACACTGAATTTTCCTCTGAAATGGTTGAGAAGCGCAAAGTGGTTAAAGGACAATTAGAGATGAACAAATGAGAGTCTTACTAGATGTCCCCATATCATATTAAGAATGCTTTTTTTAAAAAATACAGCATCAGTAGTCAAATAATTAAGGAGCAACCTTCACTGATTTCTAGGGAAGGGAGAAATACTGAGCTTCTCCAACTGAACAGATTATATTAAGTTGATAGGTACTTTGGTGGCACAGTCTGTGGCAGCACTGTCAATTAACAACACGGCTCAAAACAGAAAACTTGTTGTTGAAAATGTTCAAAGTGGATACTAATTGCTTTGGTTTGCCACATTCAAATGATACATCAGTTTGACAAACATTATTTAAATTATAAGGATCTTGAATCAAAACAAATCTACGGTGGGGGAGGGCAAGTGAAGCAAGCAGTCAATACAAAGTGTTGAGAGAAAAGCAACATTAAGGAATAAAGACTTCATTATAACACAAGCGGTGTTATTGTGTTGACCAAAAATGCTTTTTAAATATTAAATTTGTTTCTTCAGTCAAATTTAATTAAATTGAATCTTACTAATTTAAAATGTCCAGAATACACTGTGCATACTTACAGAAGACAGAATTTTATATATTACATTAAAAGTATGATTCAAATCTTGACGATCAAGGTTTGAATCATAGCGAAGGTGACCATTTATCCGGTTTACCCGACAGACTGTCTGGTTTTCAGCTGATCTCTTTCATGTAGTGTACAAATAATATCGTAAAAAATAGGAGCAGGAGTAGGTCATTGAATAGCACATTGAGACGGTTCTGCCATTCAATACACATTACTGAACTCTATGTTTCGGTTTTTGTGATAAAGATGACTCTGTAACCCATTTACTGTTCGCCTTTTCCTGGGTCTGCGAAAGAAGCCTTTCATAGCCTGATTCATGAGGATGCACAATTCCCAACATTCATTCTTCTGATTGGTGAAATGTGCTCACATCAGTATGTGTGGCTGATTTCTCCCATTCCAGCTGTTTGGGGCCAGGAATAACTCAACACTTTGGGATCCTGCAACACATTCAACATCTTGTTTGATGTGATGTTCTCATTTTTCTACTCAGTACTACTTCTACATCTTTTACGAATTAAAAAAAAACTTGCAAATCATGGAGCCACAATATACATTATTCTGCTCATAGATCCCCATTTTTGAAACTGGTCGCTGCTTTACATCAACATTTGTTAATGAATTTAAATGTCACAAATGGTCAACAGCAATCTCTCTTCCCTTCGATTATCCCCATCTTCAAGATACACAGATCCTTTTAACTTTGATAAGACACCTTAAACTATGTTGCTTTGTTTCAGTACTGTATGGAAGTATTAGTCTAAACTATGTATACAAACCTCAAGTTCTAAAATGAAACTTGAATCCAG
This sequence comes from Chiloscyllium plagiosum, assembly GCF_004010195.1. Lineage (NCBI taxonomy): Eukaryota > Metazoa > Chordata > Chondrichthyes > Orectolobiformes > Hemiscylliidae > Chiloscyllium > Chiloscyllium plagiosum. The sequence continues at coordinate 32,872,616 of NC_057720.1, read as the reverse complement.
AATCTTTTGATTCAATCAACATCACCCAAAAAGTTAAAAAATCACACAACACCAGGTTATAGTCCAACAGGTTTAATTGGAAGCACTAGCTTTCGGAGCGTCACTACCAACTGACGAAGGACCGACGCTCCAAAAGCTTGTGGGCTTCCAATTAAACCTGTTGGACTTTAACCTAGTGTTGTGTGATTTTTAACTTTGTACACCCCAGTTCAACACCAGCATCTCCAAATCATAACATCAAAAACAGCTTAACTGGTCATTATCACATTCTTGTTAGTGTGACCATACTGTGTGTAAACTAGCTGTCATATTTTCTAAATTAAAATACCTCAATAAGTATTAAATGGCTTTAAAGTGCACAGAACATCCAATGGCTGTGAATGGCAACATTAAAAAATGTGCACTTAAAGAAGCAAAAGTACTGGCTGTGAGTCAAGGCAAACACTCCAGAGAAAGATGTCAAAGTAGGTACACTACAGAATCAAACTGAAAAGGATCAATCTCAAAACTAGTTTCATAAAACATTCACCATTTGAAGGAGGTGGACAAATCTCAATTTCAACAGATTAAATACATTCTTCAAAACTTGCCCAATTCATCAACCAATCAATTTAAAGAATGGATTATTATAAAGGAGGTCATGCCTGACTATGCTTGCTGTTTTTTTTAAAATAGTGGTGGTCACCAGTATGGATGTTGTCTCTTCTTCTGGAAGATATTTAATTAATTTAGCACTAGTCATTATAGCACAAATTAGAATAGAATTGGAAGTAATCTTGTGATATGGATCAATAATTGGTTTGCAATGGGGTGACAGAGAGTAGAGATAATGTTAAAATTCTGATTGGCATGATATGACTAATGTATTTCCCCAGGCCTTTGTAGAGATTTCAGATTTTCACTAAGGATTTTAGTAACTTGGATAAAGGCAGAGGAGTCCATATCAAAGTTGGAGGATTATGCTAAACTAGTAAGCACAAGAAATTGTTTAGATAGGTCCGGGAAGTTATAAAGGGGGAAGTGACAAACTTAGTAAACAAACAAACAAACAAACAAACCTACAATAGTTGCAGTTCAATATACATTACCAGAACAATACCACTATTTAACAGGTTGAATTGCAAGAACAAACTGCATTTACTTACATTTAGAAGGTTGAGGGAATGTTACATTGAGTTGCAAGAGATAATTGAAGAATTTAATTAAGTAAACTATTTCCTTTGGTGGGTGAAGGCTTTTCTACACAAAAGGGAAATGGAAATCTAAATCAAAATTTGCTCCCCAAAACACTGGAGATGCTGAGTCTATTTTAAAAGTTTACAACAGAGATTGATAAGATTTTTGTTAATAAGGATATCAAAAGGATCTAGAGTACAAACAAGAGAAAAGAGATACCCATCAGCCATGGTCTAAACTGAATCTGCGCCCACTGCTAAAGAATTAAAATGCAAGTCAAATTTTATTTGTAATTCAAAAGTTTGTGAGAAGATTTGTAGCTCGGGTGCTCATTGTTGTGGTTCTGTTCGCCAAGCAGGGAATTTGTGTTGCAGACGTTTCATCCCCTGTCTAGGTGACATCCTCAGTGCTTGGGAGCCTCCTGTGAAGCGCTTCTGTGATGTTTCCTCCGGCATTGATAGTGGTTTGTCTCTGCCGCTTCCGGTTGTCACTACATAGGACAAACAGGAAGACAACTAACAATCTGCATCCATGAACACCAACTAGCCACGAAACGACACGACCAGCTATCCTTAGTAGCCACACACGCAGATGACAAGCAACATGAGTTTGACTGGGACAACACTACTATTATAGGACAAGACAAACAGAACAGCCAGGGAATTCCTAGAGGCATAGCACTCATCCACAGATTCAATCAATCAGCACATCGATCTGGACCCAATATACCGACCGCTGCAACGGACAGCTGGAACTGTCAACCGGAAGCGGCAGAGACAAACCACTATATATGCCGGAGGAAACAACATAGAAGCGCTTCACAGGGGGGTCCCAAGCATTGAGGATGTCACCTAGAAAGGGGACGAAACGTCTGCAACACAAATTTTATTTTTAATATATGGAATTCCTCGAGTCTAATGCCACATTTTATTGCATGGTTTATAAGCCGTTCAGGGATCTTAATTACTGTATCAGCCTTGGTAAAATCAGATGAACTCTGAGGCTCCTTCTCCTGATGATTGACAATGGTAGCCATTTGAGTGTCGAAAGGCAAAAACAGAAAAATAATTGACACCCTGTGAACTTCAAATCATTTTACTGATGCTTGGTTTAAAAACAATTGCAATACAAACCAGATGTCACATATATTCAAAATGTCCTAAAGCAAGGACTTGGACAGATGAACTAACATATATAAGAAACCATGTTACTGTACAGTTTCCAATTAAGCATAGGAAAGAGGAAGTCATTTAAGAATTAAGCATTAAACCAAGGATCACAGTAATGCAGTGACTGAATCTACTTGAACATAAAGAATTACATTTTTCTCCTTGAATAAAATTCATTTGTAATAGTTACAACCAAAAAGAATTAAGCAAAACAGAGTTCAGTTTTCTGTAATTCCACAACTCCAAAATAGTTGCATTTCTACAACATTGAACATTATTCTAATAAATATCATGTCCCAGAAAAGGTTAAAAAAGGGAGAAAAGGAAACAACATCCAGTCCTTATTTTATTCACCACTTAAATCTCCAGCTCAACAGACAGACGGACCACATTTGCTTGTTTGGAATGCAAGGCAGTTTCATTTCGCTAGAAAATTCCTTCTTCAGCCAAACCACTAACTCAATTGGCCTAAGAATCAACACAGTATGCTGCTGTTAGTGGCAACTGATCCAAGAAATGCGGTTTGCCAATTCTCTTCTGTTTGACTTTGCCAAACTGCTTAAAGTCTAACCTGACCACAACACAAACCCTACATTTTCTAATCTTCCTTTAGAGGGTGTTGTTTCAAATTAACAATTTTATTTACAGGCTGTTGATTTTGCATTATGTAGGTCAAAATTTCAACTTAAAGCAGGTTGCAGAATTTTAATAAGGAACACAAATATGCAAATAGTGCAGATGCCAGCTAAGCATACACAGCTGATCCAAAGTTAGAATGAAAATCACCAAACTATTTCACCTTCTTTCTCCAAATTTCCCCTCTTATGTACTGAATGTAGTGACTCATGCTGGGCCATGTTTCCACAGGCATCATCAATACAACAGCACCTCTTTTAAGTCATAGTTTATTTGAGGTCAATACTTAGTGGGGCTATTTCACACTGGGAGCATTGTGCCAACCCTGATGCTAAACTCCCTCCATATCCATTGGCATTATGCAACAAGGTCAATATCCAAAGATGGAAATGTGGTGATGATTAGTGCAGCACTTCTTCTCATAGCTGAGACAGTACAGTCTAGGACCAAAACACAAAAGACAAAAATCTGTGAAAAACATGGGTTCTGCAGCTCAGTATTGCACACTGCAATGTGTTTACCCATTAAGTTAGCTGAAAAGAAAACACCAATTTCAATTTTATAAAGCCTATTACTCATTTTGCTTGCTTGAGTTGTATAAATGACATGTTGAACCAAAGACCTAAACTGATGTACTAGTTGTTCCCAAGAAAAGTCACTAGACTTGAAATGTTAAATCAGTTTCTCCCTTCACACATACTGCCAGAATTTTTCCAGCACTTTAAGATTGCCATCACCTGTGATATGTTGCTTTTAATTGCATACTGGTTGTATCCATATGTATGTCTGTTCATGTGTCTTTGTGTGCGAGTACCACAGGCAACAGTTAGATATGTGTGTATATTGTTGAATATTTTTGACTCAATTTAAAACTTACTACACCATGTAATTCTCTCGCCATGAGAATCAACAGATCTATCCCCCCTTTCTCTAATAATACCATTGTTATTGAAATATGATGAGACATCATTTTGTGTCTATTCTATTTGCTGTAAGAGCACAAGTTAACCATGATAGATCAGATTTATTGAAGTTAATGACACATCATGGATAAGGTTTTTAATATTTTGGGAGGTTATTTAGTATCGTCACAAAAAGGTAAGAGTAGTCTGTAACTTGCCTTTGATATCCAAGCTTACTATCTAGTTTAACTCAGCAACTTCAGGAGAATAGGAGAGGGTAAAAAAAAACTGAGAAGAGGCTATTCCAACACTTATTGCTTTACTTTTTGTTTTGAAATAAAGTAGTTCTTTTCCACATTTCCTTGTTACGGTTTTTATACAATATGTTTCCATTGCTGATTACACATGTAGGAGACTTTTATTTTGGGAAGAATTTCTCACCCACTAGATACTCTACAATGCCAGCTCAATTTAGGTTGGCAAATTATGCATTAACAGAGAATTTTTTAAAATGAAGTAAAAAGTAGGAGATCACAGCATGGTAGTGTGGAGGAAAAGTGGAACTGCATACTGATCTTTCATCCCTGGGTTCAGAGAAACATCTGATCCAGAAATAACCAAAAAGAAAATCTCCTGTCCTGTTGGCAGTAAAACCCCAATTAAACAATACTGGCCAGTCTCATCCCAGTTTCCAGTGTGAATGAACCCACAGCAAAACATTGTCACTAACTTGACACTAATTCAAAAGTTCACTGCCAAAGAATTGCTCGTGTATAAAATTAAAATTACAATATTATTGAGCTTTTTTGCTTTGAAGATAGAAGAGAGAGAGAACAAAGAACAAAGAAAATTTACAGCTCAGGAATAGGCCCTTTGGCCCTCCAAGCCTGAGCCGATCCAAATCTACTGTCTAAACCTGTCGCCCAATTTCTAAGCATCTCAATCCCTCTGCTCCCCACCTACTCATACATCTGTCCAGAAACATCTTAAATGAATCTATCGTGCCTACCTCTACCAATTCTGCTGGCCCACCACCCTATGTGTGAAGTACTTGCCACGTGTATCCCCCTTAAACTTTCCACCTCTCACCTTGAAAGCCTGACCTCTCGTTACTGAATCCTTCAGCCTGGGAAAAAGCTAGTCTCTATCCACCCTGTCTATACCCATCATGATTTTGTAAACCTTATTTCGGGTCCCCCCTCAATCTCCTTCTTTCTAATGAAAACAAACCTAACCTACTCAACCTTTCTTCATAGCTAGCACCTTCCATACCAGGCAACATCCGCGTAAACCTTCTTTGCACCGTCTCCAAAGCGTCCACATCCTTTTGGTAACGTGGCAACCAGAACTGTACACAGTATTCTAAATGCGGCCGAACCAATGTCTAGTACAATTTTAACATGACTTGCCAGCTCTTATACTCAATAACCCTATCCAATGAAGGCAAGCATACTATATGCCTTCTTGACCACTCTACCCACCTGTGCAGCAACCTTCAGGGTACAATGGACCTGCACTCCCAGATCTCTCTGCCCATCAACTTTTCCCAAGGCTCTTCTGTTCATTATATAATTCACTCTAGAATCCATCTGCCATTTTTCAGCCCAAGTCTCCAGTCTATCTATATTCTCCTGTATTGTTTAACAGTCCCTTATGCTTTCTGCTACTCCACCAAACTTCGTGTCATCCTGCAAAAAGGGTCTCTACTCTGTATGTAAAGTCATAAGTAACCCAAGCTAATGAAGCTTCCTTTAACACAGCATTGCATAAAACAAAATGACAAATCTAGGAGAAAGTGAGGACTGCAGATGCTGGAGATCAGTGTCATAAAGTATGGTGCTGGTCAGGCAGCATCCGAGGAGAATCGATGTTTCAGGCATAAGCCCTTCATCAGGAATGACCCTGGATCTCTGAGCTCCAGCATCTGCAGTCCTCACTTTCTCCTAGGACTGCAAATGCTGGAGCTCAGAGATCCAGGGTCATTCCTGATGAAGGGCTTATGCCTGAAACATCGATTCTCCTCGGATGCTGCCTGACCGGCACCACACTTTATGACACTGATCTCCAGCATCTGCAGTCCTCACTTTCTCCTAGTTGATTTCAACCTTAGTGCGAAGCCTCTTCCAAGAATGGCAATCTACAAAGACCTCAGTGAGTCCCTCTCTCACTGTACTCTCCAGGTCCTCTCTTCCTTCCTGATGAAGGGCCTATGCCTGAAACATCGATTCTCCTTCTCCTCGGATGCTGCCTGACCTTCTGTGCTTTTCCAGCACCACACTCTCGAAAATGATAAATTTGTTCTTTATACATTGTGTGTAGGTATTATAAATCAATGTATAAAGTTACTCTTACCCCAAGCCCGATAAGAGTGCACTTTTCACCATCTCTGCTAAGTTTTTGTTACCATAAAAGCAACAAAGTTCCACAGAAATGTTTCGTTTTTAAAAAACTTGAATGTTAGTCAGTTGAACAAATGACATTCGTATTTACCTTTGTTTTCTTGGAGACACTCTTGGGTTTACTCTGTAATCTTCCTTAAACTAACCAACTGCATTATCCAAAAAGAAGCCAAAGAACTGACATTATGTGAGTGCACATTTTCTGAAGTCCCACTACTCCATGGGTCACAATACAAAATACAATTATTTTATCCAGTTATCAAGGTGGTATTATCTTTAAGTACCTTATTTTATTTTAGGATTAACATGAAAAGATCTACCAGTTTTCTTCATAAATACAATTAATAATTTTTAAAATAAAAAAAACTTATTCAATGAAGATACAACACACGGTCAACATTCACAATTGATACATTGAACTATAAATGCTTATCCCTCAAAATATTCTGAAAAATACACACACACACACACACACACACACACGTTCATTCTTCAGGGGGGAAAAAAAGTAGATTTTTCCACTGAGATTGGCTTGCTGATAAAGAACACTTTGGTTAAAGAAGGTAAAAAGGATAAAGCATAGAATATTCCAAAATATGATGTTCTGGCAAGTGTGATCAAGTCACTATGGTAATCACGTGGTTCTTCTGTAATGTCTTCAGGCAATACAGTATTGAGAAGTTTTTGCAATCACTCTTAGAGAAGAACAAAGAGGTTTCGCTCTAAAGGCAAAAAAGGAGATTCAATTTCAGAAATTGGACAAATAGCTGGGTTGCCCTTGTTACCCTCCATATAAAAAAAATGAAACTCTCCTTCCAGTCATTGTTTAAACAGCACCAGCAAGGATCTACATCAAAGCAAGCAGTTATCGAGAAAGCCTTGTTTAAACAGCAATGCAATATCCATGGTGACTGTCATGGATCTCTCTCAAAGAAGCCACACCAGACATTTCCACAAAACTTGGAATAAATCAATTTTTCCACAGTTCTTAAAACAAAAGACCCTAATTCTCCAAGAACTATCAAATATGAAGCATCTTCAGGACAGTAACAAACAGATGGATCGCATTTTTGTGTATGTCAACCAAGCTGATTCGAAAGGATACTTTACACTGAGATTGGAGATTGAAAGATTTTGTTTTCTTTTAGCTTTGCCTAAGCTTATTTACATTGATGAAATTAATTATTCTGTTCTTATGGTGCTAGTAAAGAACTAACACCCCTTTAAAAAATTGCATAACATAGTTTAAATGAACACTGCATTCCATTTTGTTTACTTCTAATTCTAACCCACAAAAAGAGGTATTTGACAAAAGCAAAAAGAGGCAGATGGCCTGGAAAACAGAATAAAGAATAGAACAGCTGTATTATTTAGCACTGCCAACAGTTTCTTTTCCTCTGCGTTCCGTTCCTCCACACTGTACGAATACCCAAGATCCAATATGCTTGCTCTGAATTAACTAGTCGAACCTCACTTAGCATAAGCATTGCATGAACTCCAGGACTATATGAAACAGCATTCATTTCACCTACAAAACACCTATCTGCTTCTCTTTGATCTGAACTGTGGCATACAAATATTGAAATACAAAATTATACAATTCACAATAGTTCAATTCTAATTCATTTTATTTACAAAAGCAACAAAACAAAATATTGTGCACTAGGTTTATATTGCAGCTTTATGCAGGGTCATAACTAAAAAGAAACACCAAAACAAAGCAGCACACAATTTCCCAAAAGAGGAACTCTCCATTTCAATTAGAGTCCTATTTGACCCTAATTCTAGAGGGTATTACAAAACTTCAGCACTGATGCAAAACAAAATGCTACACTTGTTTTGTAAATGTAGCAAAGAAATGAGATTAATATAGGTCAAAATTTACAAATGTAAAAGGAACACGAAATCAAGTCAGAACTACATACAATGTTAAGTTTCTACTATTTCCTATATTAAAACAAAAGTACATTTTTAAAAAAGTATTTTTTTACTAACCTGTTCTGAGTTACTATCACACACCTTTGGAGCAGGTGGGACTTGCACCTGGCTCTCCCAGTCCAGAGGTATGGGCACTATCACTGTACCACTATGTGGGCACCGATTGTAAACAAAAGTGCACATTTCTGAAGTCAGATGAGGGATAAAGAGACCAAGAGAAATGTCTGTATTTCAGCCAAATTAGTGAACAAACATCGTCACATCCCTCCGGTGTTGTCATTTTTTGACACTGGATATTAGTGGTGAATTGTTTATCTTTTGGAACATCCATGTTGGAATTGTAAATTGGTGCGTACTGATAAGGGAAGTACTACTGGTTGACTAAAAGTTGACATAAGCAATTACAAAATAAAGTAAAAACAAATAAAGTAGAAAGTAAAAAAATCTAGTTTTTTAAAAAAAAATATTTTGGGGTGCAAAGAACAGTCTTACAAAACAAAACGCTTGGTGATATTGCAGGACAGCCACCGAGGTAATAATACACAGAGTGGGGAAGGAAAAGACAGAATGTACAAACATGAGTAAAAACAAGCAAACAGGGTCAAGGGGTTAAAAACTGAATAGACAAATTAATGGCTCTTTATTTAAATGCAGAGTGTGTTTGGAACAAACTAAATGATTAATATCACAATAGGCTACTTAGTAAGATGACAGCCTATGGTTTGAAAAGTAGTATTTTAGCATTGATAGAGGATTGGCTAACTAATACTCAACAAGGAGTTGGGACAAGCAGCATTTTCAGGATTGTAACTTGTGACTAGTGGAATGTTACAGGGATCAGTGTTGGAGCCACAATTATTTATTTATAATGTATACCGATGACTTGGATGAGAAAAATGAAAGTTGAAAAATGTGGTGCTGGAGGCAACAGTGCTAACCACTGTGCCACTATGCTGCCCACGTTTCCTGTCTTTTAGTCAACGGCTTATCCATGCTGCCAAGGACCCAGCAATCCCAAACATTTCTAATTTACTAACCTACCTGGCATGTTGCAGCATATCAAATGCTCTCTCAAAGTCTAAATATATAACATCCACAGCACTGGGGAGGTGATGGCCTCGTGGCATTATCACTGGAATATTAATCTAGAGAACCAGGTAATGTTCTGGTGACCCAGGTTCGAATCCCACCATGGCAGATTGGAATTTGAATTCAGTAAAATTCTGGAAATAAGAATCTGATGAAGTTGATTCTCATGAAAAAACCCATCTGATTCCCACTTTGGGTGACTGTCTGTGACTGGAGTTTGCACATTCTCCCCGTGACTGCGTGGGTTTCCTCCCACAATTCAAAGATGTGCAGGTCAGGTGAATTAGCCATGCTAAATTGCCTGTAGTGTTAGGTGCACTTTTAGGGGTAAATGTAGGGAAATGGGTCTGGGTGGGATACTCTTTGGAGGGTTGGTGTGGACTTGTTGGGGTCGAAGGGCCTGTTTCTATACTGTTGGGGAAACTAAACTAATTCATTAATAACCTTTAGGGACGGAAACAGTCATCCCTACCTGGTCTGGTCTACATGTAATCAGACACGATGGGCTGAAAGACCTACTTTGCCAGCTATATATTCTGGCTCGATATCGTATGGACGATCCTGAACTAGTTTATTGAAAGCAAATACCAAAGTCAGGCAATTATTTGGCGATATTTAAGTCTGCACTATAAATTTGAAGTCAAGACGATGGAAGCAGAAAAGGCAAATGAAATTATTTGAAAATTTTAGAAAGGTAGAATGAGTCAAAAAAAAGTGTGGCACTGGAAAAGCACAGCCGGTCAGCCAGCATCTGAGGAACAGAAGAGTTGAGGTTTCGAGCATAAGCTCTTCATCAGGAATGTTCTCCTGCTCCTCGGATGCTGCCTGACCAGCTGTGCTTTTCCAGTGCCACACTTTTTGACTCTGATCTCCAGCATCTGCAGTCCTCACTTTCTCATAAGTTTAACAGAAGCAACTAACAATTTGCCAATATTACAGAAGCACAGGTAACAGATGAAAAGTTGGAAAAAAGAGGAATAAAAGCTTTTGCAGAATGAATGATTAAATATTATTGTCGGTTAATTTTATGTTTATTTAAATCAGGTTATTATTTTAGTGTGTCAGTAGCGACTATGTTATTGATGTAAGTTTCAAAACCAAAACATTAGGATTGATTTGATCTACGGACATGGGAATTTATCTTGCAGTTTTACATTTGAAGGCCCTCCCTCTCTCTTCTCTGCATGGCTGTCCCAGAGGCTACTCACTGTTCAGAGTCTCTCTTTTAGAAGCACCCATACTTTCATATTAATTCTATTGGAAAACTATGTTCTCTGCTCTGTAGCTGGCTTGTTCGAAACTCAAAAACAGACTGTTCAAAACAGAACCACACAGTCTATAACCCCATGTAATTAACTTTTTCTTTTTAAAAAACTGTTTATCTCCCAGGGAACTTGTCACAGGATCAGCAACTGGAAGAAAGCTACTTTATCCATAATTATTTCCAAGAGATGATCTGGACTCAATTGTGGTGGAAATTCAAATGCAAACTGTGATGACACTATGGACTTAAGAGGTGTTTTTGTCCTTTTGTTAACGAAGGAGGGTTGATACAGTGAGGCACAGCCGTCTGTCCCAAGCCACAAAAGGAAACAGCTTGGGAGGCCTTGGGTTTTTTTTATATAAAGAAGCTGGAACAATAGAAGCAGCATGAGGGGATGGGGCCAAGCTCCCACAGAACCAGGATTTCAGTTTAGGTTTTTGACGCCGTTTGGGTTTGGAATTTGTACACACACACACACACACACACAATTTTTTCTTGAGGTTCTTTCCTTCTGGACTGGAAATGTTGTATGTGAGACAATCTATTTTACTTAATTTGCTTCTGCCAAGGGTGTGATTATGGGATGCTGCTCTCTTGCAACAGCTAATCAGTGGTAATTAACATAGAATCTTGCTAAATATTTTGATAGAGTTACAGTTAAGCGAAGTTTTTTATTATTTTGTCTGTATTTTAAGAATAAAGTGCGTTTTGCTTCAAGCCTTGTAGTTTGACCAATTGAATTGCATCCAGAACACAATGCCTTACACTTGCCTTTGAAAACAAGAGGAGGTTGGGGTCTAGGCTAATCTTCTTAACATATTTTGAGGGGTTTTATGTGGTCCTTAACAAAGCTAATAATTCATTTAAAATTATGAGATTTGAATTATACTCAGTTTGTCATAAATCATGCCCCAGAAAAAAAATTAGTTGTTAAAAGGGTCCATCACCACAATACACATATATAGGTTCTTCCCCCCCCATAACATGTCAACCATCACAGAAGAGAAGGTGGAGAGAAGATTTGGTAGCATTCAAAATCTGGAGGGATCCGGACAGAGTATATTAGGGTGAAACAAGTCCCATTGGTAGGCTGATCGAGAACTGGAGGGCACAGATTTAAGTGGTAACTGGTAAAAGAAGCAATAGTAACACAAGGAAAACTTTTCTTTGCAGCATCTGGAAAGAGTTGTCTGGTGGTACACTAAAGACAGCTTCAACTGATGCACTCAAGAGGGAACTGGATCATTATCTGAAAAAGGAACAACATGCAGGACTTCAAACGAAAGACGTAAGAGTGCGTGCTAGGTGAATTACTCTTCGAGGGCCAGCACAGATGCAACAGGCCAACTGACATCCTTCTGTGCTGTAGCTATTCTATGCTTCTATAATTAAAACAGCAATAATTTAATTAGCATTTACAATATATATTTAATAAACCATGATTCATGAAAACTGTATGCTGATTTGAGGCTCACTACAGTCAACTCATTTTAATACTGAGCTGCTTTACTTGAATTATCTGTTAATTCACATTGGAACCAGGAAAAATTGTCTCTCACTGAAACTGGGCTTAAATTCAAATACTTTAATTTTAATTATTTGTTAGTCTGGATTTTAATTCCCATTATAATAGAGTCCATATTTATCTCATTTAAATGCAATCTCATGATTAATATTGATTGCTGAGGTATAGCCTTTTTTCCACCTTAGTGAAGATAATGGTTGGTTCACAGCATGGCTAACCACGAGGTACAAGATCTTTATGAACATCAAATGGGAAATTTAAAAAAAATGTGGCCCAAAAAATTGTAACTTTTCTCCTTATATTTCTGCCTAAAAAGCAAGAGGGGAATAATCAGCAAACGTTTGGCAGCACAAAAGGAGACCACATAATTTTACTTGTCCCAACAAGTAGGCTTTGCTTGTTGGGAGAGGAAAATGCTGAACTACCTTGCCTCTTCTTCCAGTTGCAGGAGAACAGGAAGCAAAGAAGCTTGAATTGGACCCAATGATACATTATGGATTAGCTGCTTTCAAAACAGATACAAAAATCAATTGAGAAACTGACATAGGGAAAACAAGCAACAACTGGTGCATATGATAATATTTCACTCTTAATATTTCTGAACACATACTTACTACTAAAGAAACTGCTTTTTGAAGAGTTGTACCCATGCATAAAGTTAGCTTGTATTATGAGAAATGCTCAGTTGGGAAATAACTTGAAGCAAAAAACTATCTGTTTCTTTCTGTGTTTGCATCACTGAGAAGTGGGGGGTGAAAATGGCAGATGGTGATTAGAAATTTCAAGAAGAACACAATGTTACGTAGCCTGTTTTTGGCAATACAAACTGGCAACAGTCGCAAAGGAAAAGCTACAATCACCTTAGAGAAGCATCAGAAATCGTGAACTTAGAGTGCACAAATTAGCAGTTGTGACGACGTGCAGATCCAGTTTACTACCAAATTCATTACAGGAATTCCTGACATCTGGACTGCAGACCTACTTGGAAATTGTTAGTAGTAATAGGATCTTACTACTACAAGAGTATAAGAAAGAGAGAGGTCCAAGTGAAGTGATCCAGCAAACAGATGGAGAGAAGAGACCAGTCTCAACAATAGCCAAGGTGTATAATAACTGAAGAAGTTGCCAGCAACTAAGCCAGATGTCCTAATGAAATTTTTTCAATGCTAAAAAGAATTAAAATTTAAATGGCCAAGCATACTACTGGCAGCAAGCAAACCACAGGAGGATTTCACAATTGATTGCACTTTGCATTGCACAACTTGTAGAGTGTTCAAAAGTATACCTTGAACTAATAATATCCTTAACACTTCTCATTAGTAATTTTTGGATCACTATTTCCTTTGGGTTTTTGTATCTTCAAATGAATGTATAATCTTTGCAAACTATGTACGAATTCTTTAAATGGCAGCTATTTCTTGTTTACTAACATATATTTGAATTTAGTTTTCTGAACTGCCTTAGCCAACTAACCTTTCATACTTACATAGGTTATTTTGTTTAGATTTACGACCCTGGTTTAAGAGTTAACTAAATAACACCTAAACATCACAAAGCTGCATCATGTTATGGTCAGTCTTCCTTGAAAGCCCTTTGTTATTAGGTCATTAATTAATCACTCCTCACTGTTAAATACTAGGTATAAAATAGCATGTTGACTAGTTGGTTCCTGAACATACTGATCTAAAAACCTCTTATGTGCATCCCATGAACTCATATCCACAATATATTTACAAATTTATATTGTTTAGCTCATATGAAAATCAAATTCTCCTCCTATTACTATATTATCCTTATTAAATTATTGGAGGCAGTTCAGAGGAGGTTCAGTAGATTGATTGTAGAGATGAGGGGTTTGTCTTGGGAAGAGAGATCGAGTAGTTTAGACCAATATTGTCTGGAGGTTAGAAGAATTAGAGGAGATCTAATTGAGTATATAAGATGCGAAAGGGAATTAACAAAGTAGACATAGAAAGATGTGGAGTTTTAGAATAAGAGGTAGCATATTTAAAACAGAAAGGAAAATAAATTACTTCTCTCAAAAACATCATCATTCTGTGGAATCAACTACCCCAGACTGTGGACGTGAAGTAAATTTGAGGAGGAGATAGGCAGATTTTTCATTAGTAATGGGTTGAAGGGTTAAGGAGAGTGGGCAGGAAAGTGGAGTTGAGGCCAACATGAGGTCAGCCGTGTCCATACTGAATGGTCAAACAGGTTCGATGGGCTGAACTGCCTAATTCTGCTCTCTACATTCTAATGTAAACTCTGTCCCATACTATCACTGTGACTTTTATTTCTGAGCTTATGAAAATCCTAGTTAATTTCAGATGTTTGAATACAACACTTCTTTAACAATGCTTCTTGCTAAATCCCTTTCTTGTTTCTTTACTTCATTTTATGTGTTTCCCATGGGCTTTGTCTTCCCTTGGTTACTACTTATTTTTAAATCTCTCTCAATATGGAAAGATTCAGGAACAAAAATTCAAAAGTAGAATATAATCTCCAGAACACAACCGCATTTTAGCTAAAAATATCATAGAATGGGTCAGAATCAGAGAGAATAACATAAAAAAAACAATACGTGCCAGTGGCTAAAGAGATGGCTGCAAAAATTAGACGGGTCAAAATTACACCTAGTCAAAGCATTATGAAGAGAATTAAATGTTGAGACAAGTGGGTGAGAGGCAAAGGTTATTGTTTATTTGCATATTCATACAGCAGCCAGTGGAGAAGGGGCAAAAATTTAAGTTTGGGGTACTGGTGAAAAACATTGCTCCATCATTGATTCTGTCAATGTTGAGAGAGTACCCAGTGATAACCTTGTTCACATTATATGGCTGATCCCATTCACCTTCTGAGCAGCAGTACCCTTCAAAATTGGTGGTGGAGGAACTTAGCAATGATAGTGCTAAGATTCAAATCAGAGATGGAGAGGTTTCTTTTAATTGTTATGGTCATTACACTGCACTTGTTATATCAACATTATTAGATTAGATTACTGAAATTAGATTACTTTCAGTGTGGAAACAGGCCCTTTGGCCCAATAAGTCGACACCGACCCGCCAAAGAGCCATTCCCCTACATTTAGCCCTTCACCTAGCATGGCCAATTCACCTAACCTGCACATCTTTCGACTGTGGGAGGAAACAGGAGCACCCGGAGGAAACCCACGCAGGCACGGGGAGAATGGCAACTGTCTGTGTGGAGTTTGCACAGAGACGGGAATTGAACCCAGGTCTCTGGCACTGTGAGGCAGCAGTGCTAACCACTGTGCCACCGTGCCGCCCCTAATTATCTGCCATTTCACTTCAAGTTTGGATGCTATTTAGAAACAGTTCAGGTTGATACGTACTGTTTCATTATCAAAGGAGCTGTGAATAAAGTTGAATGCTGTGGAATCATCAGTGGAAAGCCCAGGTCTTGACCTTAAGAAGGAATGGCATTGAAGCTAAAGATTTTGAAAGATGCTTCCTTGAGCCCAATAAGTCCACACCGACCCGCCAAAGAGCCATTCCCCGACATTTAGCCCTTCAGCTAGCATGGCCAATTCACCTAACCTGCACATCTTTCGACTGTGGGAGGAAACCGGAGCACCCGGAGGAAACCCACGCAGGCACGGGGAAAATGTGCAAACTCCACACAGACAGTTGCCAGAGACGTGAATTGAACCCAGGTCTCTGGTGCTGTGAGGCAGCAGTGCTAACCACTGTACCACCGTGCCGCCCCTAATTATCTGCCATTTCACTTCAAGTTTGGATGCTACTTAGAAACAGTTCAGGTTGATACGTACTGTTTCATTATCAAAGGAGCTGTGAATAAAGTTGAATGCTGTGGAATCATCAGTGGAAAGCCCAGGTCTTGACCTTAAGAAGGAATGGCATTGAAGCTAAAGATTTTCAAAGATGCTTCCTTGATCAACTGCTGTTCTAAAGTGTTGGAGATGTGATGTCTGCCTTCAAATGTCCATAACTATCCTCTTATGCATCAGATAAGAGTCTGGCCAGTGATGATTTTACCTTTCGACCTCCATTGTCTCCAGTTATTTTTACATTAATTGCTGCCATGATGTTATGGGCAGTTGCTCTCACCTCTCCTCCATTATTCATGACTTGCAATCATGGCAACATCAAAATTGTGATGTGTTCTGGAACGTATCTGACAGAATCCATTCAGAATGGTGAGCATGTGTCTAACCAACAGACATGATATGATGGCTAACGTACTATCAGTTTACTGATGACTGAAGGACGATAGGGCAGTGTTAATCCAGATTAGATTTTACTTTTAAAATGGATAGGAAATATCCGGGCAATTTCCTGTAATGCCAACTAGATCCCAGGATGCCAGAATAGAATTATAGAAGCTAGAGCTGGATGAGGCCATACAGCGCTTTGAGTCTGCTCCCCTATTCAATATGGTCATGGCTGATCACCCAACTCAGCATCCTGTTCCCACTTTCTCCACATTGCCTTTAATCCCTTTAGTCCTAAAACTATATTTACATTTTTCTTTAAAGTCATCAAATGTCTTGGCATCAAAAATGTTTCCTGTTGCAGAGAATTCCACAGGCTCCATTCTATAGGTGAAGAAATTCCTCTTCATCACTGTCCTAAAAGGCCCTCATGCTCAGATGGTGACCCCTAGTTCTGGACTCTCCAGCCATTGAGAACATCCTTTCTTCAACCACCATGCCTAATCTATGAGCTCCTCCCTCACTCCTCGCAACTCTAATGACTAGAGTCCTAACTGGTTCAGTGTCTCCCCATATATCAATGCCACCACTCCAGATATCATGCTGGTAAACGTTCGCTGTGCTCCCTCTATAGCCTGAACATCCTGCCTCAGCTAAGGCGACCAAAACTGCACACAATATTTGTGGTGTGGTCACACTAAGGCCCTGTACAACAGCAGCAAGACTCCTGTACTCAAATCTCCTCACTACAAACATGAACATACCATTTGCCTTGTTCATGACCTGCTGCACCTGCATACTTATTTTCAGTGACTGGTGTACAAGATACTCAGGTCTCGTTGCACCTCTATCTTTCCTAATCTATGGCCATTCAGATAATAATCTGCCTGCCTGTTTTTACACAGTGGATAACATTATTTATCTAAATTATACTTCAACTTGCATGTATCTGCCCACTTGCTTAACTTATCCAAATGACATTGAAGCTTCTCTGCTTCCTCCTCTCAGCATACCTTCCAATCCAGCTTTGTGTCATCCGCAAACTTGGAGAGATGATGAAACTACGTCGTCTAAATATTAATGTATATTGTGAATAGCTAGGGTCTAAGCATGGATTGATTCCTTTGTACCCCAGTAGTCATTACCTGCCACTTGGAAAAAGACTCACTTATTCCACCTCAGTTTCCAGTCTGTCAACCAGTTCTCAATCCATTTCAGTAGAATACTTCCAATCCCATGTGCTTTTATTTTGCATGCTGATCTCTTACATAAGACCTTAACAAAGCTTTCTGAGAATCTATGTAAACCATATCGACTGGCTGTCCCTTATGCACTCTACCCGCTACATTCACAGAAAATTCCAATAGGTTCGTCAGGTATGACCTTCCCTTAGTATATACATCCTGACTCAGTTAGATCATCTCTCTGTTTTCCAAGTGCTCCTCTAATACAAATTTTATAAATGACCTTCAGAATTTTCCCTCACTACTAGTGTCAAGCTAACCATTTGTAATACTGTCTTCTCTCTGCCCATTAGAAGTTCCCCTGTTTCTGACTGCAGGGCACCTATAATCGTCTTTACTAATATTTTTCTCTTCATTTACTAAGAGAAGCTTTTACTATTGGTTTGTATGTTCTCTGCAAATTTACTCTGTTTCCCTCTCTTTATTGATCTCTCTGTCTTGCTTTGCCAGAAACTCATACTAATCCTCAGGTCTTGTTTCTTTTTTGGCCAATTTGTATGCCTCTTCCGTGGAGTTAATACCATTCGCAGCTTGCCTCATTAGCCATTTTCTTACCACGTTTCCCATTTTATCTTAATGCCAGACTGGGAAGAGTAACTGTTGCAGTTCATCCATGCGCTCTTTAACTCTCTGTCATTGCCTGGCTACTATCATTCCTTTAAATAACAATCCTCAATTATCATAGTTAGCTTGCAACTCATGTCATTGTAATTTGCTTTATTTAAATTCAGGATCAGTCTTAGAAATAAATACGTTACCCTCCAAGTTTGCGGATGACACAAAGCTGGATTGGAAAGTATGCTGAGAGGAGGAAGCAGAGAAGCTTCAATGTTATTTGGATAAGTTAAGCAAGTGGGCAGATACATGCAAATTGAAGTATAATATCTTAATGGAGAGTTCTATCTTATTGCAATCACTTTTCCTTCAGTTCCAAGCATACGGGCGGCACAGTGGTTAGCACTGCTGCCTCACAGCACCAGAGATCCAGGTTCAATTCCCACCTCAGACGACTCTCTGTGTGGAGTTTGCACATTCTCCCCGTGTCTGCGTGGGTTTCCTCCAAGTGCTCCGGTTTCCTTCCACAGTCCACACTTTTCCTTCAGTTCCAAGCATACAGGCGGCACAGTGGTTAGCACTGCTGCCTCACAGCACCAGAGATCCGGGTTCAATTCCCACCTAGACGACTCTCTGTGTGGAGTTTGCACATTCCCCTTATGTCTGCATGGGTTTCCTCCGAGTCCTCCGGTTTCCTTCCACAGTCCAAAAATGTGCTGGTTAGGTGAATTTGGCCATGCTAAATTGCCCGTAGTGTTAGTTGAAGGGGTAAATGTAGGGGAATGGGTCAGGGTGGGTTGCTCTTCAGGGGGTCAGTGTGGACTTGTTGGGCTGAAGGGCCTGTTTCCACACTGTAAGTAATCTAATCATAACTAGATTGTAAGTTATTCCTTTCTTGTTACACAATACCCAATCACGGATGACCTTTTCTCTAGCTGTTCTTTCAAAGTATTAATTCATTAAACTTTCTTGCATACAGCCCAATAATTCCTCCTCTATTGAAACTGTCTACAATTACAGCCATGATTACAATTTATTGCTTAGAACATACAGCATTACAATGCAGTACAGGCCCTTCGGCCCGCAGTGTTGCACCACTTTATGAAACCAGAAGCCCATCTAACCTACACGATCCCATTCTCGCCCATAAGTCTATCCAATGACCATTTAAATAGCGAGTCTACAACTGTTGTAGGCAGTACTTTCCATGCCCCTACTACTCGGAGTGAAGAAACTACCTCTGACATCTGTCCGAAATCTATCACTCCTCAGTTTAAAGCTATGCCCCTGGTGCTAGCCATCACCATCTGAGGAAAAAGGCTCTCATGGTCCACCCTCTGATTATCTTATATGTCTCAATTAAGACACCTCTCAACCTTCTTCTCTCTAACAAAAACAGCCTCAAGTCCCTCAAACTTTCTTCATGAGATCTTCCCGCCATACCAGGCAACATCCTAGTAAATCTCCTCCGAACCCTTTCCAAAGCTTCCACATCCTTCCTATAATACGGTGACCAGAATTGCATGCAACACTCCAAGTGCAGCCCCACCCGAGGTTTTGTACAGATGCAGTATGACCTCATGGTTCCAAGACTCGATCCCTCTACTAATAAAAGCTAACACATCGTATGCGTTCTTAACAGCCCTATCAACCCGAGTGGCAACTTTGAGGGATCTATGTACTTGCACCTCAATTTCCTTTTTAATGCCTTCCCCAATATTACTACCACAGTTTGGGGTTCTATATCAACCCAACATTAATTTCCTTCCCCTTGGCATTTCTAAGCTCAACACTTATAGATTTTATTTCACCAGGGCCAAAATTCTCTCAATCACATTAATTTCTTTTTAATAGCAGTTCCACCCTACCTTCTTTTCCTTTTTGTCTATACTATCTAAAAACTGAAAACTCCTGAATATTCAGTTCCCATTCATAATCACCCTGTAGCCACATTTCTGTAATCTCTCTGACTCTATATCAGACCCATTTAGCCATTTAGATCTACTGTATATATTCGCGTATAGGTCAACTTCTGAAGACAATTTTCTAAATCTGAAATTAGTGGGTCAACTTATACATGAGGCACTTTTTCGAGGGATGAATATTTATCTACAAAACAGATAAAATGTAAAATTTACCTTCCCGGGTAGTCCCAGTCCCTGACTCTGGAACGTTCCCTGTGATATGTTCGGGCTGCAGTAAACTATGGGTAACTGAAGGAGAAAGTGAGGTCTGCAGATGCTGGAGATCAGAGCTGGAAATGTGTTGCTGGAAAAGCGCAGCAGGTCAGGCAGCATCCAAGGAACAGGAGAATCGACGTTTTGGGCATAAGCCCTTCTTCAGGAATGAGGAAAGTTTGTCCAGCAGGCTAAGATAAAAGGTAGGGAGGAGGGACTTGGGGGAGGGGCGTCGGAAATGTGATAGGTGGAAAGAGGTCAAGGTGAGGGTGATAGGTCAGACGGGAGTGGGGGCGGAGAGGTCGGGAAGAAGATTGCAGGTTAGGAAGGCGGTGCTGAGTTCGA
>NC_057720.1:32825089-32851205 GCF_004010195.1 Chiloscyllium plagiosum | reverse complement strand
GGGAGGGAGGAATCTGAGATTGTCCAGGTGAATTTGAGGTCGGGGTGGAAGGTGTTGGTGAAGTGATGAACTGTTCAACCTCCTCGTGGGAGCACGAGGCGGCGCCAATACAGTCATTGATGTAGCGGAGGAAAAAGTTGGGGGGTGGGGCCAGTGTAGTTGCGGAAGATGGATTGTTCCACATATCCTACGAAGAGGCAGGCATAGCTGGGGCCCATGGCTACTCCTTTCGTTTGGAGGAAGTGGGAGGATTGGAAAGAGAAGTTGTTCAGGGTGAGGACCAGTTCAGTCAGTCGAAGGAGGGTGTCAGTGGACGGGACTGACACCGACTCCGCGGATACGGCGGTGGCCCTGTACTGTTGCATTATTATGGTAATTCTGAAAACCTGGAGCGTAGCATGATGTCTGGTGGACTGGAAGACCCGAATGGAGCAATACGATCAGCAGACCAGAAAGCCGGAACAGAGCGTAACGGGCAGGCACACTGACTCGTAAATGTTGATCTGTAACCGAAGAACTAGGGTTGACTTATACACGAGATATATGTAAAATACAAGATTTTTTTGGCCAAATATATAGGATTGACTTATACATGAGATTGACCTATACATGAGTATATGTGGTACTTATGTAACTAATTCATCCATTTTGTTGCAAATGCTCTGTGCATTAAGGCACAAGGCCTTAAGAGTCTAGGTGGGATGCTCTTGTTGGGCCATATGGCCTATTTCTTCACTGTAGGGATTCTATGAATCTGAACAATATCCAAGCTTGGGCTGACAAGTGGCAAATACTATTCATGCCCCACAAATGCCAGTTAATGACCACCTCCAATAAGAGATAGTCTAATCACCACCTGTTGATATTCAATAATGTTACCATAACTGAATCGCCCACTACAACATCCTTGATGTTCCTGTTGACCAGAAAACTTCATTGGATTCTCCAAATAAATGCAGTGGCTACAACAGTAGGCCAGAAACTGGGAATACTGTGACGAGTAACTCAACTCCCAACTCCCCATAGTCTGTCCACCATCTTTGAGCCACAAGTCACGAGTGTGATGGAATACTCCCCACTTGCCTCAATGGATGCAGCTCGAACAATACTAAAGAAGCTTTACACCATCCAAAACAAAGCAGGCCATTTTTTTGGCACCATATTCATAAGCATCTACTCCTTCCACCACCAACACTCAGCAGCATCCATGTGTGCTATCTACAAGATGCACTGCAGAAATTCACCATCCTTATCTTCCAAATCCATGGCCACTTCCATAGAGAAAGACAAGATCAGCTTCAAACCTATCTATTCTACCATGTTTTAGTTGATGAATTAATATCTGTTTCCTTAATGCTTGTTTAAGACAAGGGCAGCAGATACAAGAGAGCACCAACATCTGCAAGCTCCCATCCTGATTTGGAAATATATTGCTGTTCCTTTACGATCATTGGGCCAAAATCTGGAAAGCCCTCCCGAAGGGCATTATGAGCCAATCTACAGTTCGTGGATTGCAGCAGTTCACCATCATTACCATTTATAAGGAGAATCCAATTCTCAAGGGCAACAAGGATAGGCAAAAATGCTGGCCAGCCAGCAATGCCAACACCCCATGAGTGAATAAAATAAACTCAGGGATGGGGACAACTTTGGCTGAGAATTAGGATACTGCCAGTGTGATTGTGTCATGTAGAGCACTCTCACTGATGCAGATGAGCAGGGCTTTATAGCATTAACACAGCTAGGACTGCTTTGTCCTAATATACTTGGATTATTAGCAATAGGTCTATTCAACATGTTTCATGAGCTCTGTCATGATTGTTTAGCATGGGAGCATGGGGGGGATTTGTCAGATCATTTCAGTGGGCATTAAAGAAATTAACCGCAAAGTACCGTGGGGTCATATGAAGCGCGGGGGTTACAGGGTCTCTTTTCTGTAGAACATTAATGGTTGGAATTTTGTGACAATTCAGTTCTTTTTCTCTTGCTTGCCAAAAGTTGACAACTTTCATGATGGCATTTGAACTCATGATCTGTGTTTTGCTGGTTCAATGCCACAACTGGTAAGTAGCCGTATCTATTTGCACTTATAAATCCACCAGCTGTTCATATACTATGCCAGAGAAAATTTGGTGGTTAGATAATAAAAGAAAGAGATTGGACCACAGTATGGCATGCTACACCAGCCTGATACCGCATTAAACGAACAGCAAAGAGTTACTTATCCGTATCAGGAGAGAAAAGTTCCATACCTTCTTTAAATTGTAATCTGTGCAAATTAAATTGTAAATCTGAAAACTACTATCCGTACAATTTACACACTTATGTCCTGTTACATACACAGCAGCACAAATAAACATAAACCTGAAAGCCAGGCATCTACCCACACTGTCTACATGGCAAGAAGATAGACCTAGAAAGGTAGCAACAATGTGAGGGAAAAGAGTTAATAACAGAAGAGAAGAGATAATGTAGAAATCGCAAAATTAGCCTTATGGGGAATCAACACAAACTAATCCTGGAAACAAATACTGTATTAGCTCTTTCAGCTAATTGAAAGACGCAGGATGTTCGTATGTTCACATGAAAAGCAGTTAAATTAGCAGGCTGAAATACACATTAGGGAAGGGGAATGAGGAACAGTCAACACATTACTCATTCGTATTATACAATCATCAATGATACAGCAACCTTCATGGCAGTGTTCCCTTTCACCTTATTTACTAGCAATGATACTATTCTGCAGAAATAACATCAAATCCAATTTACTTTTATGAGCTTGATCCTCAGCCTTTGCTGAGTTAACGGTTCTCATCCATACAGTGATCGAGATGCTATAATCAATCTTAGATGGTGTTCTGGGTATGTAGCTGAGGATAAAACAATTTTCCAAGAAGGCTCAACATGTTTGCAAGTCCATGATTACCCCTGGAGAAAACAGTCTTTAGTTCATGAATAGGCTATTTGGGTGAGGTATCAGAGCTTAACTGGTCCCTGTGATGTCATACAGCAAAACAAAACCTCAGCTACTATTTTGTTACTGAATTAGACCTGTGGTTTAAACAAGAGACATAAATGTAATAACTTACTATCTAATTGTTGAGGCTCACAATGACCATCTGACCAGGAACTGGACCACCAGGGAGGCAATGGTCTAGTGGTATTATCACTGGACTGTTAACCCAGATACCTAAATAACATTCTGGGGACCTGGGTTCAAATCCACTATGGCAGATGGCGGAATTTGAATTCAAGTAACCCATCTGATTCACTAATGCCCTTTAGGGAAGGAAACTGCCATCCCTACCTGGTCTGGTCCTACAAATGACTCCGGACTACATAGCAATGTGGTTGACTCTTAACTATCCTCTGGGCAATTAGGGATGGGCATTGCCAGCTATACTCTCATCCAGTGTATGAAAAAAAAACAATTTTCCCAGATTAATTTTTCTTTTGTAAAAAGACACTTTGGCACTTGAAGGATTGTCATGCCACTGATGCACAGTACATCAGGCAAGAGGTTGGCATCCACAATTCCAACTATTTAATAAAAAGGGATGGTCGACAAATAATCATAGGGGTATTGTGCACATTCTCTGAGGGCTTAGAAAAGAGTGCTGCTCAAATGGAGAATAATTGCTGAGCTCTATCCTTTAATCCCATCATCACATTTTAAGGCAAAAATTTACTCATGTAACAATTATTCATTTGGCTACTCTACCAGATTACCTAAAGTTCACCTTAAGGTTGGAGTGAACTGATTTGACAAGGACTTCAAGCTACGGAATACAGAAACAAAGAGCTGGCGCTCATTATCAAACCACACCAACTACTGTTGAATGTAAAGAGTGAAACGCTGACTCAAATTTTCCATTCAAGTTAATCAAGTAGCTAACGGGGATGGTTTTTAAACTGTGTGTTAAAACCACAACCAAGTTATCGGTGAACTCTATTATTGAGTTTCATAACATGAGCTTAAGTGATATGCAAGGTTTAAGGTATCTGGACAAAGTCTGAACTACAGGATGACCTTCAATTTTGTCCTCAAACATCTGCACCTCAAGATGTTCTTTACTATACAGTTCTATCCATAGTGCAAAGCATTAAATAATAAAGTCACTCTAAATAGAATTTGAAAGGAGTATTCTACACAAGCAGCAGGTGCTGGAAAATCAAAAGCTGAACAGTACTCCAGTTCGTAGCCTCAGCAACCAAAACTCATTTCATTATTTCCATACGCAACATGTCACCACATACCAAAAAAATCTTCCAATGTTGCCTGACAGGAGCATGCGTGTGATCCATATTTTCCAGAAACGACTACTAGAACATGCATTTAGCCTGACAACTGTCTTTTTTGAATACAGTTAAAATAGTCAGTAATGGTCAAATATATTTCGGTGAAGCAAAAAATCCTACACCATATGCTTCCTGTTTTCAGGCATTTTTAGGTCTGCTAGCTATTCAACAACTGGAGCAGAAACCAATAACTTTTTAAAACAGTGAAGAATGTGTGATGGGAATTACTACAGTTCATTCCCAACAGAGCTCTAGTATAGATGGGAAGTGGCTACAGAGCAAAGCTAAAATTACATCCACGTCAAAACTCAGGGTGAAACTCCCCTTTTCAAAAAAAAACTCATCACTTTAATTTGGAATTGGGATGAATTTTAATTCCAGATTTGCACACCAAATTCACTGTTAATATGGAGCAAAACCAGTCACTGGTATCATCCTTGTAGGGTAAACTAAAATGTGTGCACGTTCACACAAGGTATCGTCTTTAAAAGACAAGCTCACAAACTCCTAAAGAACTCTCAGATGCTGCTTGGAGTATTGTGATTTAAAATTTAAGAATAGTTCTACACAAGTGCAAGGAAATCAATCCAATTTTGCTTGAAACTATCTGTGAAAACTCCCAGGTTTTTCTTAATGTTAATCAGCATTAATTTGTACAACTTTACACGTAATATTGCCAATCACATTGGTCATTGCAGGATTGATTTTGTGCTGTTACACATTTTCGTGGGTGTACACCACAGAAGGCAGAATAAGCAGACATTTATAATAATCAGTCATTGCTTTGGCCACAAAAAAACTGTTAGCCAAAAAAAACCTACAATCTACAGAATCTACCGCATAGTAGCTTGCACCAATGACATACACAGTACTAAAGTAGAAAACAAGTATGTCAAAACCATATGACTGGACAGGAAAAAGCAAGTTTCTCTCCCTCTCCAAGTAGTAAGGCTTGTGTAACATATTTATTACAAATTATAGATTCCATCACAACATGACATATAGATGTAACTTTTTAATTGTTGGATAAATTGTACAGAAGCATCATGAGCATGAAGAGATACTGTTAAATGTCAGAAACCTGAAACAATAAGTGTACTTCCTTAAAACCAAACAAAATTACAGGAGAACAGTTAACAGTTAACAGAAAAGGAGAAAAAAAAAACTGCAGAAGTATTTGGCTGTCAACAGAAGACAGCTAACTGAGGTGCTAACAGCATGAGAAAACAGACGGCAGAAGAGGAATTTAAGAATAAATAAAACATAGAATTCCTACAGTATGGAAGCAGGCCATTTGGCACAGAGTCCACACAGCTCATTTGATGAGTCCCACCTAGACCTACCCTAACCCTATAATCCTGCATTTCCCATGGCTAATCCACCTAGCCTGCTTAACCCTGGATACAATGGGGAATTTAGCATGGCCAGTCCACCTAAACTGGACATCTTTACCTTGGGAGGAAACTGAAGCAGCAAGATGAAATGGGGATGTGGGGAGAATGTCTGTGTGGAATCTGCACAGTCACCAAAGGCTGGAATTGAATCTGGATCCCTGCCGCAGTAAGGCAGCAATTCTAACCATTGTGCCACTGTGCTGCCCATCACAAACTCTCCTAACTTGTTTCATGAATTGCTGATAGATTAATCTTGAATAAAATATGGCTGTATCACTAATATATTTTTAGAGGAAGATTTGCACAATAACCCTCCCTATTATGATAATTCATGACAGAAGAAGCAGAGAAACATGACAATCTCAAATATCAAAGCAGCTGTGGACACTCAAATCAGAAATAAGCTAAATACCTAACATTAAGAGGGATCCAGTTCACCACTTTCTGTCCAAGAGCAACTGGACAGGAGGATAAAAGATTTTTATAATATTTTCATGAGCATTGAGAAAAATGCTTACTTGGTTTCAAGTTATTAAACAGAGGACTTTTTTTTCCCCATGACCTGCCAATGTGAACACAAGGATAGGTCAAAGAAAGTAATTTTGCCAGCTAGTTTGTCAATCTCAAGGTTAAATTAATCTTACCTCAAATTCATGTTACTTGTAAGTCATATATTACTTATGATCGTAGGTCACCGTAAAAA
Organism: Chiloscyllium plagiosum; assembly: GCF_004010195.1. Classification (NCBI taxonomy): domain Eukaryota; kingdom Metazoa; phylum Chordata; class Chondrichthyes; order Orectolobiformes; family Hemiscylliidae; genus Chiloscyllium; species Chiloscyllium plagiosum. The sequence continues at coordinate 32,844,809 of NC_057720.1, read as the reverse complement.
GAGGTTCAATCGTAAAAGAATGCAAAAACAAAACAAAATGTGGAATGCTGTTCATATTATAGGATACTGGCCACATACAGAATCATAGATGTACAGCACAGCAATAGACCCTTCGAACCAACACATCCATGCCAACCGGATATCCTAATCTAATCTAGTTCCATTTGCAGCATTTGGCCCATATCCCTCTAAACCCTTCCTATTCATATACACATCCACATGCCGTTAAATGTATAATTGGACCAGCCTCTACCACTTCCTCTGGCGGCTCATTCCATACATGCACCAACCTCTTGTGTGAAAACATTGCCCCTTAGTTCTCTTTTAAATTCTTCCCCACTCATCATGAACCTATACCCTCTTGTTCTGGACTTCCTCCCACCAGGAAAAAGACCTTGTCTATTTATCCTAACCATGTGCCTCATGATTTTATAAGCCTTTATAGGGTAACCATGAGGAGGCAAATGTCCTTAAAACCAAAAGTGAGCAACTTGAAAGTATAATTGTGGCTCTTGCAAGTGAATTGATTAAAGGAAGCTACTAATGGTGCACCTCAATGTAAAAGATTTTATTTTGTTTTTAAACCATTATCTCCAACATAATTTCACTCCCAATATCAGCAGCTACTGTATATGTCATTAAAAATAAAGAGAAGGCTACAAAACTTAAAAATCACAAATAAGCAAATCAACGTAAAATAGATTGAACAGCAACAGCAGTAAAAAGAAAAGCTAAAAGTTTTCATTTTAAAACACAGACAACTAAAAATCCCATAACCAAAAGCCATGTTGCAAAGAAGCTTTATTCAGTACATTCGTACTGACACTTCATCCAAAATAGTTAGTATATAATATTTCCATGTCTGATACTTATTTTATGACAAAATTACTACAACACATTTTCTATTTTAATTCACTGATGGGATAATGGCATCGCATACTGAACCAGCATTTAATGTCCATCCCTAGTCAACCTTGAGACGATGATGATGAGTTGCTTTTTTGAACTGCCGCTGTGTATGGGATGTGGGCAGACCGACAATTTCATGAGGTAGGGAATTCCAGGATTTTGGCCTAGCGACAGTGGAAGCATGGCAATGTGTTTTCAAGTCAGAATGATGAATGGCTTGGAAGGCAACTTGCACATAGATGTTCCAATGTATCTGTGGCCCTTGCATTCTAGTCAGAAACGTCCTGGGTTTGGAAGGTGCTGTCTCGGGACAGTTGGCAAATTTCTGCAGTGCATCGTATAGATAGTACACAATGCTGCTACACGGCATTGGTGGGGGAGGGAATGAATATTTGTGAATGTGGTATTGTTTAAGTGGGTTGCATTGTCCTGGATAGTATCAAATTTGTAGGAAATGCACTCATCCAAACAAGTGGGGAGTATTTCATCACATCCTGACTTGTGACTTGTAAATAATAGACAGGCTTTGGGGAGTCAGGAAGTGAGTTACAAACTGCAATACTCCTAGCCTCTGGCTTGCCCTTGTAACCACAGTATTTCTATGGCCAGTTCAGCTCAGTTTCTAGTCAATAGTAACCTCCAGGATGTTTCTAGTAGGGATTCGGTGATGGGGAATGCCACTGAAAAAAAAAAGGGCAGTGGGAGAATATTCTCTTATTGGAATTGGTCATTGTCTAGCATTTGTGTGATGTAAATTTTACTTGCCACTTTTCAGTCCAAGTCTGGATATTGTCCAGGTCTCGCATTTGAACATGGACAGCTTCAGTATCTGAGGAGTCATGAATGATGCTGAACTTTGGCGAACATTCCTATTTCTGATCTGGTTACCAAGTGAAGGTCACTGATGAAGCAGCTGAAGAGTATTTGGCAGAGGACACTACTCTGAGGAACTCTGATAGAGATGTACTGGAGCAGAGATGACTGACTTCCAACAACCACAACCATTTTCCTATGTATTACTTCATGTATAAAGCCAACAATGAGAGTTTTCCCTCAATCCCACTGATTTCAGTTTTGCTCGGGCTCCTTGCTGCCACATTTGGTCAAAAGCCGCCTTCGTATCCAGGGCTGTCGTTCTCACCCCACCTCTGAAATTTGGCTCTTTTGTCAGACTGTATTGAGGTCAGGAGCTAAATGGCCCTGGTGGAACTCAAACTGGGTGTCACTGAGGAGGTGCTGCTTGATAGCACTGTTGATGACATCTTACCAATGATTGACAGTAGACAGATGGGACAACAATTGGCCAAATTGGATTTGTCTTGCTTTATATGCACACAACATGCCTGGGCAATTTTCCACATTGTCAGGTAGATAACAGCTTTGTAGTTGTATGTAGCCTAGCATCAAGTTCTGGACACAAGTCTTTAGTAATTGCTGGAATGTTGTCTTGGCCACTAGCTTTTGCAGTATTCAGTGCCTCCAACCATCTATCAAATTGGCTGATAACTATCATGTCTGATACTGGGGAACTCTGGAGATGGGTTATTCACTCAGCATTTCTGGCTGAATATCGTTGAGCTTCATCTTTTGCACTAATATGCTGGGGTCTCACATTGTTGGGGACAGGAATATCTGCCAGTGAGTTGTTTAATTGTCCACTGTCAATCACAACATGATGTGGCAGGATTGCGGAGCTTAGATCTAATCCATTAGTTGTGGGATCATTTAGCTCTTTATATCTCTTTCTAGTTACGCTGTAGGGCATGCAAGGCATCCTGTTTTGATGTCAACACCTTACTTTTACTTTTGCCTTGTGCTGCTTTTGGCATGCTTTCATGCACTCTCTCTAAACCAGAGTTGATCCTCTGGCTTAAAAGTAATAGTTGAGTGGGGAATATGCTGGGCCATGAGATTGCAAATCATGTTAGAGTATGATTCATAGAGATGTACAGCACAGAAACAAACCCTTCGGTCCAACCCATCCATGCTGAACAGATGTCCCAACCCAATCTCGTCCCACCTGCCAGCACCTGGCCTATATACCTTCAAACCCATCCTATTCATTTACATATCTATATGCCTTTTAATGTTGCAATCTTACCAGCCTCCACCACTTCCTCTGGTAGCTAATTCCATACACGTACCACCCTCTGCATGAAAACATTGCCCCTTAGGTCTCTTTTAGATCTTTCCCCTCTCACCCTAAACCTATGCCCTCTGGTTCTGGACTTCCCCACCCCAGGGAAAGGGCTTTGTCTATTTAGGTAAAAACAATGACTGCAGATGCTGGAAACCAGATTCTGGATCAGTGGTGCTGGAAGAGCACAGCAATTCAGGCAGCATCCGAGGACAGGCATTTTATCCTATTCATGCCCCTCATGATTTTGTAAGCTTCTAATGTTACCCCTCAGCCTCCAACACTCCAGGAAAAACAGCCCCAGCCTATTCAACCTCTCCCTATAGCTCAAATCTTCCAATTCTGACAACATCCTTGTAAATCTTTTCTGAACCCTTTCAAGTTTCACAACATCTTTCCAATAGAACAGAGACCAGAAGTGCATGCAATATTCCAACAGTGGCCTAACCAATGTCCTGTACAGCCGCAACATGACCTCCCAACCACTGTACTCAATACTCTGACCAATAAAGGAAAGCATACCAAACGCCTTCTTCACTATCTACCTGCAACTCTGCTTTCAAGGAACTATAAACCTGCATTCCAAGGTCTCTTTGTTAAGCAACACTCCTTAAGATCTTACCATTAAGTGTATAAGACCTGCTAAGATTTGTTTTCCCAAAATGCAGCACCTTGCATTTATCTAAATTAACCCAAATCTGCCACACCTCAACCCATTGGCCCATTTGATCAATATCCTGTTGTAATCTGAGGTAACTTTTTTCACCTGTCCACTACACCTCCAATTTTGGTGTCATCTGCAAACTTATTAAGTAGACCCCTTATGCTCACATCCATAACGTTTATATAAGTGACGAAAAGTACTGTACCCAGCACAGATCCTAGTGGCACTCCACTGGTTAGAGGCTTCCTGCCTGAAAAACAACCCTCCACCACCCTCCTCTGTCTTCTACCTTTCAGCCAGCCCTGTATCCAAATGGCTAGTTCTCCCGTATTCCGTGAAATCTAACCTTGCTAGCCAGTCTCCCATGTGCTCCCACAGCACTAATAGATGCCCAGTCTTGAGTTGCTAGACCTGTTTGAAATGTGTCCCATTTAACAGTGATAGAACCACACAGCATGATGGAGAGTATTCTCAATGTGAAGGCAGGACTTTGGTTCCAGGAGGACTATATGGTGGTCACTTTTACTAATACTGACATGGACAGATGCATCGGTGGCAAGCATATTGGTGAGGAGGTCAAGCATGCTCTTCCCTCTTCTTAGTTTCCTCACCACCTGCTGCAGGCCCAGTTTGGATGCACTATCCTTTAAAATTCAACTTGCTCAATCAATGCCAATCCATTCTTGGTGGTGGACACTGAAATCTCCCCAGAGTACATTCATTGTGTAATCCCTTGCCTTGTTCACCCTCACCATATGTGCTAACTCAATTTTTTCCAGTTTGAATTCCATTTGCCATTGCTCTGACAGGTGATCTATCTGTTGATATCCTCCTGCAGTTTATGGCTATCCTCCTCATTAGTTACTGTCGTACAAATTTTCATACTCCTACTTGCATCTTGCATCACGAAAATTATAATATATAAAAAAAGCAAATCATCTCTTTCTGCATCGTACAACTCTAGGATTCTTTGAGTATACATTAAAGGACACAGTGGTTCAGTTGGACATAGCTAAAATATACCTCATAATAGGGTGACCAGATGTGGGATTATGTCGATGGAATTCCAATCACATACCAGTAAGATGACAGGCTCTTAGAGAGGGAAAACTCTGAGACACCACAAGCTGCTCTTACCACATCACAGGTTCATGATGTTGTGCGCTCATCATCTGCCAGTCCTTTCAGTGATCGTTTGTATTAATACAATTAATATCTCCACATTTCAAACTTACTAGCTGACTGGTATTAGTCCAAAACACTCAAGCCTTCGCAATGCAAAACAGTTGATTGAAACCAATGGTGACTGGCGCAAGGAAAAGAATACTAGTATAATGGATGATGTGAAGCAAAGGAATACTAGTATAATAGATGATGTGAAGCAAGGAACTTCATCAGGAGAGGGAGAATCATTCAAAGTCTAGCTCATTAACTCAGATCTGGAAGAGTTTGCTATTGATACTGGATCACACAAGAACATTATTCCTTTACATCAATAATTGTGACTGGATCAGCATTAAATTTTACACCAAAACTTTATATCACTTATTTCACATCGGCATAGAATATTTTGAGTATCCCAGAAGTTCCAACAAATTTCACATAAGTAATGAAGCTCCAGAGACTAGCAAGATCCCAGATTTGTTACATAATTTGGGAGATTATCTTATAATTGGAAGCACATGTGGAGCGGCTATTGAATTAGCAAGGAGAGTTAGACAGGGAAGAGCAAAATTCACTGAGAGCCTCCACAATTAAATCTTGGCCAAAAACCCCTGGAGGAAAACAGTGTCAGTTTGATTCAGGTTCAGAGTAAATGGATCAATGTCCTCACAAAATGAGCAAAATGCCCCTATTCCATGATTAAATTTACACAGGAACAACCGCCACTTCAGCAAGGTTGTGCAGAAATATTGCTATATGTAAAACTTTTCTTATCAAGGTAATGCCTTCAGTAAAGGGCAATTAGAGATTCAAACATTCTGCTCATTTTATGAGGATATCTTAGCTAAATCCGATCCCTTTTCTCCTTTTTTACTCGCCTTTCTCCTTACTTTTCTCTTTCTTCGGCTTACTGGATAAAAGAGTGGCTGCCTTTTAATTTCTTCAGCAGAGGTGACGGAGGCCAGTTAAAATGTTGATTAAAGAAAGTATGATTGTAATATTTCAGCAGTGATCATTCAAAAGCAAATCTGACACTGCCGCCTTATTTGAACTTTTAAATCCAAAGTAAGCCTGCCTAATTAATTGCAGTTCACTTCTCTCAATCTTTTCCACCACCAACCCAGGCTTTTTGAAACACAATTAACGATGGCTGGCAGCGGTCGCAAAACTCACATCCCAAGTCACAGTATACACTGAAATATGTTCTAACAGAAATAAAATTGTGTTTTAGTTTCTCTCCTGCTACTTCCTGATTCCAATGACAAACATGTTAAACAAACATCTTTCAAATGTTCTCGCACTGTTTGAACATCTCTAAGCAAAAAAGGTCACCTTCATATGGACACGTTCAAAGAGAAAATATCCCAAAAAGGATATGAGAACATAATACATGAGAAACATTGCCCTTAAATTAATGAAGCACAAAAGAAATAGAAAACCTTAACTGCTGTGGAGGGTATCTCCAACCATTACAAATCGACCAATTTTTAATAGTCAATAGAGAAGTAACAACTGTTTAGTCGTCATCTATATTTATAGGATTCCTTCAACATAATAAACATTCAACAATGCTTCAATGAGCAGATACAAGGTGCCTGCGAAAACTATCTCAAATAGTCAGTCTAAGATGAATTGGGGAGGAGAACAAAGGTGCAGAGATAGGTCTTGGGTGGCTTTTGAAAACCTGAAAGCAGAAATGCATAGTTTCAGAGTTCAAGACAGCAGAAGGTTCTGCCATCAATAGTGGAGCAGAGGTCATTATAGGCTGGGTTCAGAGGTGCAGAAATGGCAAACTGCAATGTAGGACTAAAGAAATTGGAGCGCCTAACCACAAAGTTAGCCTCTTTGAACCAGTTGGAATGTAGTTCAGCAGGCAGCTCACTACCTCCTTCTCAAAGGCAATTAAAGATGGGTAACAAGTGTCAGCAAGGCCCACATCCCAAAAAAGAATAATGTAGTAGAATAGGCATGCTTATGGAAAATTTGGAAGCAAAGACTTGTGAATTAACTCAACAATTATTTACCACTAGCAGATTATAAGGTCTTATGATCATTAAAAAAAAACGTATTTGGATATTTGTTCCCACAAGCTTGCTTCACCATTCAAAAACTCATCCAATTGCGGCCTTTAACTCCACTTTACTTCCTTTCTTCAAATAGCTGTTCACTTTCTCGTAGATCAAAAATATGTCTAACTGAACATTAAATATGAATTAAATGGCCCAATCTCCATTTCTCTCTTGGAAAGAAAATATCGGAGACCAACAATATTCTCTTTATTTCAATTTTAAATGGGAGATCACTCATTTGGGAACTGAGCTTCCGAGTTATAGATTCCATCATGAGGGCAATCATCCTCTCACCATCTTATCTGCTAAACTCCCTGAAATTATTTATGTTACAATATGGTCATCTTTTATTCATTTAAATACCACACTGTGTGAAGACCTAGTCTGCTCAACTTTTCCTTATACGACATCCAGGAATCAGCTCACTGAACCTTTTCTGAATGCTTCCAATGCAGCTATATCTCCCCTCAGATAAGGTAAGCCAAAATGTAAACAGTACTCTAACTGAGATCTCAAAATGCTGTAAAGTTATTGTACTTGCAATACACCCTGACATTCCATTTGCCTACCTGGAATTCCATTATTTGAATACTTGCATACGAACATTTTGTGCAAGGTCAGATATTCCACTATACTGCTGAAACTGTGAAGTCTCTCTCCACCTAAACTCTATTTGTTTTTTTCTTTTCTTCCTGCCAACCTCACATTTTCTACATCATACTCTATCTCGGTGGTCTTGTGGCTCTGAGCCAGAAGCTCTTGGTTCAAGCCCTACTCTGGCACATAATGGCCAAGGCAGTTGCAGTCCTGAAGTGGCCAGACAGTTTGATTAACAACTCAGTAAATATTTCTAACACATGCCAATGGCAAAGGGTGAGAGTGGAAAAGATTCCTGGTCAGCCATGAGGTGGAAAGAAATTAAAGCCTCTATCATCACTATCCCCAGCTCCAGCCTACAACATGCATGTAAGAGCATACCATAGCTACAGCATCATAGACTCTGGGGGAGGGCTGCAATTACCTCAGAGCCAATGTGGATCAGGTTGCTTCCAATAACATGGGGTTTGATCTTTAATCCGGCTGGATGTATTCCAGACCTTCTTTGTTGCCCGATGATGGACATCTAGTACACACACAAGCCATGATCTGCCTTTGGGTACAGAACTCAATAAGGAGCTTCTCGATCAGTCATTTGTGCCCCACCTACATAACTTATCTACATCCTTTTGCAAATTCTCTATACCTTCCCAACAGCTTGCTTTCTTACCATCATTTGTAATGTCTGCAAATTTGGCTACAAAATGACCATTCCCTTCATCTAAGTCACTGATATAGATTCACAGTAGTTGAGGCCCCAAAATGTGCCAACTTGAAAATTACCCAGTAATCCTTACTTTCTGTTTCTTGTTACGTCTTGTTCCTTTTACTACACGCCAAAGCTAAAAGTCGGATTGAAAAATTCTTCTTCTGCACCATACTGAGAAAGCAAGATCTGCAGACATAAAAGGAAGCATGGAAATGAAACTCAATTTACTTATAGAGTCTGCTTCTACGCAATCCTATTAACTATACCCTAATCTATTGCATTTCCGAAAGGTAAGTAAATATTTCCTCATTCCCAAAACCATCAAGCAAAACTACATATTCTTCTTTTGTCTCAACATTGGGTATGATACTTGCCAGAATACTGTATTCTGAACAGGAGTAATTCTCTCCGGTGCATTAGACTAAACAAGAATGAGGTTCACGAGGAGGTGTTAGCAATTCAGGAAAGTATGAAAATAACTAAGTCGCCTGGGCCGTCTAGGATTTAACCTAGGATTCTCTGGAAAGCCAGGGTGGAGACTGCAGAGCCTTTGGCTTTGATATTTATGTTGTCATTGTCTACAGGAATAGTGCCAGAAGGCTGGAGGATAACAAATGCTGTCCCCTTGTTCAAGAAGGGGAGTAGAGACAACCCTGGAAATTATAGACCAGTGAGCCTTACTTCAGTTATGGATAAAGTGTTGGATGAGATACGATTTATAATCATCTAGAAAGGAGTAAGTTGATTAGGGATAGTCAACACGGTTTTGTGAAGGGTAGGTCGTGCTTCAGAAACCTTATTGTGTTCTTTGAAAACAGGTGGATAAGGGTAAGGTGGTTGATGTAGTGTGTATGGATTTCAGTAAGGCATTTGATAAGGTTCCCCATGGTAGGCTATTGTACAAAATATGGAGGCATGAGATTGAGGGTTATCCAATGGTTGGATCAGAAATTGGCTAGCTGATAGAAAGCAGAGGATGGTGGTTGATGGGAAATGTCCATCCTAGAGTTCAGTTTCTAGTGGTGTACCGCAAGGATCCGTTTTGGTTCCGCTGCTGTTTGTCATTTTTATAAATGACCTGGGTGAGGGCGTAGAAGGATGGGTTAGTAAATTTGCAGATGACACGAAGTTCGGTGGAGCTGTGGATAGTGTCAAAGGATGTTACAGGTTACAGAAGGACATAGATAAGCTGCAGAGCTGGGCTGAGAGATGGCAAATGGAGTTTAATGCGTAAAAACGTGAGGTGATTCACTTTGGAAGGAGCAATGGAAGGAAAGCAAAATGGGCTATTGGTAAGATTCTTGGTATTGTAGATGAGCGGAGGGATCTCGGTGTCCATGTACACAATCCCTGAAAGTTGCCACCCAGTTTGATAGGGTTGTTAAGGCAGCATATGGTGTGTTAGCTTTTATTGGTAGTGTTTCGGAGCCATGAGGTCAGGTTGCAGCTGTACAAAACTTTGGTGCAACCGCACTTGGAGTATTGTGTAAAGTTTTGGTCACCGCATTATAGGAAGGATGTGGAAGCATTGGAAAGGGTGCAGAGGGGATTTACCAGGATGTTGCCTGGTATGGAGGGAAGGTCTTATGAGGAATGGCTGAGGGACTGGAGGCTGTTTCCATTATAGAGAAAGTTGACAGGTGACTTAATTGAGACATATAAGATAATCAGAGGGTTAGATAGGGTGGACAGCCTTTTTCCTCAGATGCTGATGGCTAGCACGAGGGAACACAGCTTTAAATTGAGGGGTGATCAATATAGGACAGATGGCAGAGGTAGTTTCTTTATTCAGAATAGTAGGGGCATGGAACATCCTGCCTGCAACAGTAGTAGACTCGCCAACTTTAAGGGCATTGAAATGATCATTGGATAAACGTGTGGATGAAAATGGAATAGCGTAGGTTAGATGGGCTGCAAATTAGTTCCATAGGTCAGCGCAACATTGAGGGCCAAAGGGCCTGTACTGTGCTGTATTGCTCTATGTTTTATCGCAGGTTATGCCTATCATTTCAACATTCAATCTCATTCTCATATATTGAACTCCCTTAGAATCCTAGTGGATTTAAAAGCTCAACTTTGAATGGCTTTGTAGATAGAATGTCCTATTTTTCTCTAATTCTGAGGTTTTTTTTTTAAGCAAAGTCTTCTGATCTTTAATCTTGGTCAGGTTCTTTGATGTAGAAGTTGTGTCTTCATTTCTGCGCTCATAGACTAAAGAAAAAGCAAGAAAGTAGACGAGCAAGTGTGTACAAGCAAAAAAAATTGTATTTTAAGTTTAAATAACATTGTACATCCGACAGAATATAGAACATAGAACATACAACAATACAGCACAGAACAGGCCCTTCGGCCCACGATGTTGTGCCGAACATTTGTCCTAGCTTAAGCACCCATCCATGTACCTATCCAATTGCCGCTTAAAGGTCACCAATGATTCTGACTCTGCCACTCCCACTGGCAGCACATTCCATGCCCCCACCACTCTCTGGGTAAAGAACCCACCCCTAACATCTCCCCTATACCTTCCACCCTTCACCTTAAATTTATGTCCCCTTGTAACACTCTGTTGTACCCGGGGAAAAAGTTTCTGACTGTCTACTCTATCTATTTCTCTGATAAAAGTAGCTCACTCATTGTAGGATTGCAGGATACCATTCTTTCCAAAATAATGACAACAGTCATTTTTAAAAATATGAATGCCGTTTAAATTATGAGAACCAAAAGCATAAAGGGAGGAAATCTTACTTTGGCAGCATTAACATTTCCAATAGTATGAGGTATTAGCAGAAATATCCACTTATTAACCTGAGAACTATTTAATTTGACCTAAACTCAATCCTGATCCAAAATTCCTAATGCAAGCAACAAGCAGATTGTACCCTGACTAAGATTCAATGTAATTTGGCCCTGTTGCCATTGAGGCGAAAAATTTAAGTACAACCAAAGTTGTAATAGTGCAGACATGTGCAATCTGATCCAATCACTGAGCTGCTGCTGCACAGAAGATCCATGCCAATGCAGACACAGAAAATGGTATAAGTTTGCTCAATTTAGTATTTAATTTCCACTGCTGACAGCTTGATTTAAAAATATTGCCAAAAAAAGCAGGCAGCAAGAGAAAAGCTTCAGTCTTAAATCTAGACTTACTTTAATATTACAACATTTGTATCAATTAAATTTGCAGTGTTATATAAGTATGAAGACCAAATACATACCTTGAGATGCCTGCAGTCTTTTCTCATTTCCCTCAATTCCTTGCTCGAATCCTATCTACTTGGAAAATTGGAAGGGGATGGTTATTGAACCATGCTGGTAGTTTCTCGATTTTAAAAAAACAATGCCATTCATTAAAAAATAACACTCAGCAAATATGACAGAAAGCCCTGAAAATAGCCCTTCTTTTAGGAAGATGTTTCTTCTCTTCAACCTTTTCTGCTTCAGCATACCAAATTCTAATCCACTCAGTGTGTAATGTTCTCTTCTTTTGATATGCTGTGAATCACAACATTTCTCTTATCATTACTTCACTTTTCCTTGAATTTCAACTGCTGCCACATACCCATCTCTGCAGTGCCTGGCCTTGAGCTGTCCACTTTATTCTGCAGCTGGAGCATGCTTGCCTCCGGACTTCCTGCTGTCTCAAACCACTCTATGTCAGACTTGCTCCTAAGCCTCAAACCTCCACTACTTGCCTTAATTACTTGTATGCACTCAATTCATGCCCAATCTGGTACATGCTGGCTAAAGTCTTGCTATATTGTATAAACATAATTTCAATACCTTCCATTTTATTAAAGTGGGCTATTGATGGCAGCTGTATGTGAATGCTGTACAAAGACATTGGGAGGCATACAGGAGGAGGAGGCAGCATGGGCAGGTACAACCAAACAGAAGGAAAGAAGAGAAGCAAGATTCAGGGTTATGAACAGGAAATGAGCAAAGACCAAAACACAATGGCAAAGTCTTGCAAATGATAACACAGAATATATAATCCAGAAGCAGGCTAGTCAGCCCAACATATCTATGCTGGTGTTTTTGCCCCAGTTGTTTTATCTTTCTCGATAGTCATAACAACTCTTACTTCTTGCATTTGTAAAAAAAAAATTGCATGTTTTCTAATGAGTTATTTTTATTTTCAGTTCTATATTTTAAAGTACAGGTGATACTGTACAGTCCTTTACGTCTTCACAAGTCTCCCCTCATCCCTAGTCTCCTATAGTCTGTTCTCGATCATGTCACATAACTGTTTGGTTGAAACACTAACATCATCATCATTGTGACCTACCAGCAAATTAAGAGTTATGACAACATTCACTGCCACTTAACCATATGCAGGCCTAATGAGTCAATCAGCAGAAAACAAATCAGGTACAGAAAATCAGAGGGCAGGTGCCAATTACAGTTTCATGATGGTATGCTATACAAAACGAAGAGAAGTAGACTATTTTTCTACGATATATGAGACAACAAAAAGGAGGCAGATAATGATGAATCAGGAACCCCTGATTTTGATCCTGACCTAACATTATATTTCATGTCATTATTTATATTCTACTTGCCTATGACCAGTTAAGGCAGCATCCAAGGAGCAGGAGAATCGACGTTTCAGGCACGAGCCCTTCTTCAGGAACGAGGAAAGGGTTGAATAAGGGCTCATGCCCGAAACGTCGATTATCCTGCTCCTTGGATGCTGCCTGACCTGCTGCGCTTTTCCAGCAACACATTTTCAGCTCTGATCTCCAACATCTGCAGTCCTCACTTTCTCCTATCACCAGTTAAGGGCCATGAAGGAGCAGGTCAAAGGAAGTGTGCACACAGGCACATAATGCAGTTTGCAGGCATGAAGGACAGAGAGGAGGATCTAGCTGGTATTGTGCTATGGCTGAGGAGGATCAGAAACCAAATCCCAACAATCTTTTAAAAGAAAGATGCTTGCAAGCACTGGGGATAGTATCTAACGGCGCACAAGTCAATTGAAGGAGTGCACTATTGACATTTTGAGCAGAGTGACAGATGGCTTTGCAGCTCTACAGTCCAGCATGCAATATAGGGAAGCTTCATGCTGGTTCCACAGCAACAGCCCTAAAGATTTCATTGCATCTACCATGAATATTCAGACCGAGAATACAGAGGCCTTTGACACCAACATGGGAAGGATAGTCTCTTCTAGCTTGGCAAATATCGCCTTGCAAAGGAAGGTGTCAAACTGTCATCAGTCACATCATGCAAAAGTACATAGTCATAGCACAACAGGAAATTGTTACAGGATCTCGTCGCTTTAGAACAGGGACATACATACCATGCTGAATTCCCTCACACCTCCCACGTATGCACACACTGCAAAATGGAGGCTTAGGCAGGCTGTATGTGCTAGTAGTTTAATTATACAAAGATATATTGGTGAAGTGCACTGGCTAATTGAGTACGACAACAATTAAAGACACAAAGGTTAAGTAGGTAGAAAGCAGCCATGTAATATGTAATGCATTTCTTAATAAACATACTAAGAAAATTAAATGTCTAGTTTCATACTTCATCACCCGGCTTGGAATCAATTTAACAACATGTTAAACAGTGCAAGAGATGAATCCTGCAGTTTGTCCATCTCAGGAAACTGATAAGAGGTAATGCTCAAATGTGACATGATTGAGGAAGTCACCAAATACACTTAGTTATTCAGGTAGCACACGAGAGATGCAGAAAATTAGGTTTAATAAGACACTCATCATTCAGCGGCAAGACGCAGTGTCCCTGGTTGCTTTAAGTATTTCCAAATTTGAATGAATTTGATCTGGATTAATGTACTCTACAATCTAATATATTTTGTGAGCAACTAACTGATCTGCAGTATCTGGTTCATCCTTCTCTCCCTTCTTAAACAATTGTATGACATTAACTACTCTCCAGTCCCAAGAAGCAGTTTTCTTGATACTTGAGGAGGACTAAATAAAATGGTCAATACTGTTAGAGACATGGTGTAAATGTGTGTGCTCATGTAGAATGGAAAACAGAGAAAAAGAGAGAGGAAAAAAAAGAAACAAGACTAAACACACCATGGTGACACGGAATGTCCATGAAGAGAGTTACAGAACACATCAAAGAGAGAGATAGCCTGCAAGAAAAAGAAAAAGCAAGAAAGCAAAGAAAAGCAAGAATATTACTGAACATGTGGAAAATACAGAAAGCAACAGAGCACAAAACGAAATAGCAAATTTTAACAAAGAAGAGTGCGGAATAGATTGAAGAATGTCATCTTTTATTTAAAATTTATGATGGCTGTGTAATAGATTCAATTTATCTAAGAATTGCTGTTGATTGCATTTCCATTCACATACAATCTCTCCACAAATATCTCCCTAATGTCTTTACTGAACACTTTTAAAAGACACTCATCAGCTACCAATTCTTTGTCTAAAATGTGGCCACAATGAGACTGCATAAAACAAAACTCCCTTATGATGATATTCTCCACTGCATTTCAAGTGAATGAGTGAAATCTGAAATCATAAAATGTCAGAATAACTTAATTAAACCTTTGATATCAGTACTGTGCAAATAAAAATACAATACTTGCACACATCACTGAAAATGTCAAATAAATAACTTCTGATAGAGTTTAGTAGATTCTAATGGGTTCAAACTGGTGCGAGTAGGAAGGGGAAGGAATGGAAGGTTGTACATACTGGAATTGCTGAATGATTCAATTTTACAATTTAAATAAATTTGTTTCCTTAAGTCTTTCAAATAAAAGTATCAAGGGATTGCACAAAACTCCACAGCCAACTTCAGCTCTAATGACTCCAGTCTGAGCTTTCAGCAGGGCTTATAACTGATGACAAAATCAATAATTTCAGTTTTAGCACAAAGAGTCAGAGAGATGCACAGCACGGAAAGAGACCCTTCAGTCCAACTCGTCCATACGAACCAGATATCCTAACCTAATCTAGTTCTATTTGCCAGTACTTGGCCAAAATTCCTCCAAACCCTTCCTATTCATATACCCATCCGGATGCCTTTTAAATGTTGTAACTGTATTAGCCTCCACCACTTCCTCTGGCAGCTCATTCCATACACACACCACCCTATTTATGAAAAGTTTGCCCCTTAGGTTCCTTCTCACTTTAAACACATGCCCTCCATTTCTGGACTCCCCCACTGCAGGGAAAAGACCTTGTCCATTTATCCTATCCATGTCCCTCACGATTTATAAACCTCTATAAGATCACCCTCAGCCTCTGACGCTCCGGAAAACAGCCCCAGCTTACTCAGCCTCTCTCTCTAGTTCAAATCCTCCAACCCTGGCAATATTCTTGTAAATTTTTTCTGAACCCTTTCAAGTTTCACAACATACTTCTGATAGGAAGGAGACGAGAATTGCATGCAATATTCCAAAGGTGGCCTAACCAATGTCCTGTACAGCTGCAACATGACCTCCCAACTCCTGTACTCAATACTCTGACCAATAAAGGAAAACATACCAAACGCCTTATTCCCTTGTAAGACTGAAATATATAGCATTTCTTAGGGGGCTGAACAGGGCAAATGTGGAGTGGCCTTTGTGGAAGAGTAGAGGACCAATGAGTTATAATTTCAGAGAAGTCACTATTTAATAATAAAGATAAGAAAGAATTTCTTCTCTCACTGGGTAGTGAAAATGTGGAACTGTCAAGACTTAGTTGTTAAATATATTCAAGGCTGACGTAGATTTTTTATCAGTAAAGGGATCAAAGGTTTTTGAAGATAATGCAGAAAAGTGGAGTTATAGGTTATCAAACCAGCCCAGATCTCACTGAATGACGAAATGGATTTGACGGGCCAAATTACCTACTTCTGCTCCTGTGTCTTTTGGTTTTACCCATGATGCTTTTCTATCCCAAGATTTTCAACAGCTGGTTCTGCAATGAGGTGCAACTCACAAATAGGCTTCACTTAATGTGATGAAGTATTCTTGGTACATAAATTCAATAAGCAAAGCATTGCACAATTAAACACAGCAGAGGCGAACACTATATTGGAAATCCGTATCTGAACCATGTATCCACAACATTAAAAAAAAGTGAGAAAAGAAATTCCTGCTTTGCTAAAATATTGGCTAATGTAAGCATTAAAATGAAAAGTTATACTATTTAGTAACTTAAGAGAACGCAAGGTCCAGGATATCTAATGCAAACAATTTGGTCTTTAGAAAATTGTCACAGTGTTAAAACCCGAATTGCTGACTGACATACTACATAATCTGCATAAATATGAGTGAAACTGGTTGATGCAATTGGGGGAAGAATGAAAAAAAATGGCTTAATCAAAAACTCAACCACTAATCAGTTTGCGAACCGCATGTAGAGTAGTATGTACTGCTAATTAAGGTTAAACAAGCAGCATTTTGAGCCCATAAATATATTCATTTTGTCTCATTGCCTCCAAGCATTATTATACAGTACAGCACACACTAATGACAGCTTTCAGAGAAAGAATGGCTGTGCAATCCTCAAGATATGGATTTGCATCTCTGAAATAATACTGAGAGAACAAGGGTGATGCAGTAGGTTAGATTCAGTTTTTTCACACTTGTGATCTCACACGATTGAAAGAAACTTATTTATTTTAAATCTTCTTATGTGGCTATTGCAACTTATGTTTCAGTTACTTACACTAAGGCACTGTTCAAACATGTGGGCACAAACATAACTGAAGCTTGTTCTCTGTGCTGTGCCACATGACTGATTGTGACAATGCTAACTAAAAGCCAATATGCCAGAACAGAATCTTTCCCTGTGGCTTGGTGCATGAACGAACCATGTGGATTGAACCCTAAAGGCCAGGAAGGTCCCATCTGGTGAAACCATATTGGCCTCAGAGTTCCCCAGCCAGAAGGTGGGGAGGGGGTTGTTGGAGTTTGCATATAAAATGGCGAAGGGTTTTGGCCTTCTTCATTAGCTAGTGAAGCCAGCTGGAAAAACATGTTAATAGTAGCTGAAGCTAAGGATGAAGAACTCAGTTGCAATGCCACACACAGTCAAATAACACAATGTGTCACACAGCTCAAATGCAGTACATGAAAATATATAGTAAGCTTTATCGGTGAAATAGGATGCTTTTATGACTTTTTGACGTGAACAAAAAAAATCAACAAAGAAGAAAAAATACAAAGAAGAAAGCATTTGCCTTACTATGAATTTAGCTCAAAATATCAAAATCACCTTTCGTGCGAAAAGCAATCTTTCTGCTCTCACCCAATGATTCCGACATTATGTAATCTTATTGTATCAACAGTATCTTCTGTAATACAGCAATAAAAATAATTGACAGCAATACAATACAAATATCTGTGCAAATTCACAAAAAGTAGCAACACAACTGCATAATTATCATATGATACAAGACATAAATTTATTCCTCATTGCAGTTTTAAAGAGCAAACATCATGTCCTTCAAAAAAAAACTTACAATGCAAATAATTCAGAAGTTCCTTTGTTCATTTTTCCAAACAAAGTGTTCAAAAATGTATAAATAATTAGCATTCACAGTAGGGAACTAGCTTGCTGTAACGGATGGTATCTATTTTGAACCAGGAATTAAATTTGAGTACACTACCAGTTTGAACATACTTGGGAATGAGTGCACACTGATCACCAAAATATGGCAGTCAGGTACAAAAAAAAACCTAATGGAATATTAACCTTTACAATCAAAGACAAGAACATTAAGGGGAAGTTTCTGTCGGTAGAAATGACCCCAGTCTCCCAGCTTCTTGCCATTTCAATAAATCACTTTGCTCTCATTCAAACATTTCTGTCCTGGACTGCTGCAATGACTCAATGAAGCATGGAAAATCTCAGCAGATCTGGCAGCATCTGTAAGGAGAGAAAAGAGCTGACGTTTCGAGACCAACTGACCCTTTGTCAAAGGGTCAGTTAGACTCAAAACGTCAGCTCTTTTCTCTCCTTACAGATGCTGCCAGACCTGCTGAGATTTTCCAGCATTTTCTCTTTTGGTTTCAAATTCCAGCATCCACAGTAATTTGTTTTCACTCAATGAAGCATAACAAGCTCAAGGAATAACACCTTGTTTTCCATTTAGACATTTTTCAGCCTCAAAAGACGAATACTGAATTCAACTTCGGGAACTGATCACTTTATTTATGAATGCCCCCTAAATTTCTTACATTCTCTTCACCCCAACCCATTTCCCCCACTGGTGTGTTATGCATCAAGTTTACTTTGCACTTCGTAGCAAGGACTAATTTTCTCTAAATAACACCTGAAGTTACACCCTTTTAATGTACTGTTCTCTTTCCCCATTATTAACAAACTTTTTTTTCCTGCTGGGCTTCTATACCATCTACCCACTTGCTCCTCCTCTGCCTCTGTCAAAAAGTATAGTCAGAAAAAAGTATTTTCCAATACTTCAGTTTTGAAGAAGGGTCATACCACACTGAAAAGTTAGCTTTGTTTTTCTCTTCCTCTATAAATGCTGCCAGACTTGCTGAGCTTCTCCAATGTTCTGTTAAGGGGAGATACTTTGCTACAGCTTCACAAAGACCTGATGAGGTTTGAGTATTGCGTACATTTCAAAATCATAGAACGACTGACCTTGTGGCCAGATTCACTCGAATGTTATATGATCCCCTTGGAAACTATAGCATTTATGTCAAGCTTTTCACAACCACTGGAGTCTCAAAGTGCACAACAGCAAATTAAATAGTTTTGAATTGCAGTCATTCTTGAAATATGAAAAATGTGATAGTCAATTTGCACATAGAAAACTCCCATAAACAGCAATGTGATAATAACAAGATAATCTATTTTTTGTGATGTCAATTGAACAATAGATATTGGCTAGAACACCAGGGACAACTTCCCTGCTCTCCTTATAAAAATCTCACGGTACCATTTTGAAGTCGAGTGTAGCTGGCGAGTAGGGATTTTAATGTCTCATTTGAAATACATCATCTACAACAGTATTAGTCCTGAGGTTCTCTGCTGGAGTGCTGACCTTGATTTTTTTGATGTTCAGCCCAGAGGTAGGATTTGATTGTTTAAACTACATGGAGAAAACACATTCACTTGGCTTGCATTCAGTAGAATGCAGATGTTTAAGGGAGTGACTTGATAGAGGTTTTAGGAGTTGTTAAAAATAAATTTATAGGGTGGGTAGAAAGAAACAATTTGACCAGGTTTGGAAGACTTAAGAACAAGGAATGATAAATCAAAAGAGGACAGAAATTTGGAGAAAAGGTTAGGAAAATTTCTTCACCCAAAGGAATTAAATTGTGGGTCTGTGTCTCACAGAAAGTGCAGTAGAATGAATAGTCAAATGCAAATGAATTCCAAACAGCAGCCCTGAGCAACCAACGTGGAGTGTGAGTTGAAGACAGAGACATGAGCTGATAAAAGGTCTTGGAGTTTAGGACTACTGGAACAAGATTAGAGTGGTGCTGGAAAAGCACAGCAAGTCAGGCAGCATCTGAAAAT
>NC_057720.1:32822614-32825080 GCF_004010195.1 Chiloscyllium plagiosum | reverse complement strand
GAGGGTGGAGCAGAAGATGAGGCGTTCTTCCTCCAGGCGTCAGATGGTGAGGAAGTGGCGGTGGAGGAGGCCCTGGACCTGTATGTCCTCAGCAGAGTGGGGGGCTTGAAATGTTCGGTCACAGGGTGGCGGGGTTGATTGGTGCAGGTATCCCAGAGATCATCTTCTGCCTCGGCACACTTCAACCCCAGGGCATCAATGTGGACTTTACCAGTTTTCTCATTTCCCCTCCCCCACCTTACCCCAATTCCAACCTGCCAGCTCAGCACCATCCTCATGACCTGTCCTACCTGCCAATCTTCCTTCTCACCTATCCGCTCTACCCTTCTCTCTGACCTAGTCACCTTCATCCCACCTCCATCCACCTATTGCACTCTTAGCTACTTTCTCCCCAGCCCCACACTCCCTCCCATTTACCTCTCCACCCCTGGGACTCCCTGCCTCATTCCTGATGAAGGGATTTTGCCTGAAACGTCGATTTTCCTGCTTCTCGGATGCTGCCTGACCTGCTGTGCTTTTCCAGCACCACTCTAATCTTGACTCTGATCTCCAGCATCTGCAGTCCTCATTTTTGCCTACTGGGACAAGCTCACTGAGGGACTGAGAATCAATGGAGGACAGTGAAAATATAGCCAAGTGAGGCTCTTAAAAGAAAAAACAAGGTGTTATAAGTTGCATTTTTGGCAAGGTGGAGTTTCCTTTTTTTTTGAGGGTGATGGGTGGAAAGGTTATGAGGATGGCATTAGAGAAAAATAATCGAGGAGGTAACAAAAGAATAGAAAATTGATTTGAAGTTTAGGCCTGTAAGAGGTCAACCAGGAAGAAAATATTTTGGAATGCATTACTTAAGCTTGGCTAAGTAGCAAGATGCTGTGGGATGGTGAAGGAAGAGATAATCAAATCACTATTTTTTATGATTTATATGAAGAGCTTTTTTCTATTATTATTTCATACATCCATACGTCTTGCTTCCATGAAATAAATAGTTTGACAATTATAAAAAATGAAAAAAGGGGAAATTTCAGCAGATATGATTAGATTAGTTGAGAAACAAAAATTCCATCTTTAGTCAGATTTAAGTATCAAGGAGAGAAAGGAGAATGAGAGGTGAAGAGTCAAGCTGAGCAGAATTTTTTTATCTTCTAAAGTGTACATGATAAAATTAAAAATTACTTTTAGCATCTGAGCAACTTTACAATTATTGCATTGCTTGTTTCAGTGTCATTAGAAAATTTTAAATCTAGCCGACTCAAGTAAATGGTAATAAGTTTATGACCTCTCTGTTCATGTTAAATCAGCTTTTCTCTGCAATCAAGTTCAACAGTACTGATTCAAATATTTTCCCTAATGAAGTTAACAGCATGATCGATCACCCAGCTCTAATCAACCACATGCGTATACGTTAATAGTACAGCATTAGAACTATTCTGTTTTTACAATTTGCTCATTTTCTGTTTTCCTAAAGTCATTGTCTCTTTGCTGAGAAATGATTCCACGAGCACCACAGCCCAAAGCTATTTGCTCCACATGGCAGTTAGTCATGCATAAGCATTAATGGGGAGAACGGTATGGCTGTTGACCCCAGGTCCTTCACAACCAAGTCTCATCCTCTCCTTGCCAGACCTCCCATTGTTCAGGGATAGCTTATTTCCACAGCTCAACCCAGAGACAGCACAGTAATTGTAGCTTTACAATCCCTGTTTAGCTAACTCAGCAAGGAAATGGAATAGAGCATGGTCCTTCCGGGGTTTCATGTACTTCAGCTACTCAACACTGAAGTATTGAAAAAGAAAAAAACTGTCACACAGTTAAATCTTTAGATAAGAAGAAGATGTCAAAAGTTAAATTTATTAAAAAGGCATGGAGGTCTTATGGCTCAATAGGTGGGGCACCTGCCTGTAAGCCAGATGTTCCAGGCGGAAATTCTGCCGCCAGACCTGTTGGTCATGTGATCGCCATGGTGTGGCAGATTAAGAATGAATCTGTTATTCCATCCAATGTGTCCCTCGCAGGAGGGGGAGGGATTTCTGTTCAGCCATTACCGACAAGATGCCCTAGCAGTGGCATTGGCATATAGCAAAATTACCTCACGTTAAAGCATGAAGGAAACTACATCCTGCAAAGGACAAACAGCTGAACATGGTGGAAAAGAATGCAGAATTGAATACAAAGGATATGGTGACAGAAAAGTTCAAATGTAATCTACTGTGAACAAATAATTTGCAACATCCTATGCTGAATGCCGCTGAGGTGTACAACAATTTGGCTTAGCTAATCCAAAGTAATTTAGTTTGTTTAAAAAAGTACTCTTAAAGAGTGGCCTTATTATTACTTAAATACAGAGTAACTTCAACAATGTAATTCCCAAAATCATTTATTCAGACAGTTTGCAAAACATGCTAGTATTACAACACCCTAAATTCTCCCTGCATTGAAGAATTCTCATCTTGTATTCTTTTTCTTATC
>NC_057720.1:32774754-32822114 GCF_004010195.1 Chiloscyllium plagiosum | reverse complement strand
CTATTGTACATTTCATAGTGTAGCTTCATTTGCATTTTATGATTGTTTCATTTGTAAATGGCTTTAGTAGTGTGCTGGACTTTGTTTGAAGTGTTGAACAGTAAATCAGTGAGTGAGGTAAAAACATTTCTGTTGTGTTGGCTCACCAAAGTCACCGATAGATGACAGATTTTGGTAAAGCATAATGATGATACCAGCACCTCTCATCGAACCTTTTCTGTAGTGCTGAGTCATTTCAAAAATGAATTGTATACAAAGCAAGTAATGGTTAGTGTGATCATTGCATTTACAGTGTTAAGGTATTAGCTTAGTGGTGCACTTCTATAGTGAGCCACAAGTCTTTAAATAAGTGTACTTATTGAGTAGAGCAAGAAGCTATATCATTAAGTACCAACAATATCGAACTGTAGTATAGCACACGCGAATGTTTTAAAAATTGCTTAATTTATATAAAAGCAAAGTACTACAGTTGCTGAAAATTAGAATTTTGGAGATAAAATGCTGTTGAAATTCAGCATGTCTGGCAGCATCTATGGAGAGAGAAATAAAGTTAAAGTTTTGAGTCAGTTATGATTCTTCAGAATGATAGATTCTTATTAGACATGGAAATCAAAATTATCAATGGTAAGTGGGATTCAAAATGCAAGTAGAATAGCTGTGATCTTACGAAATGGCAAAACAGGCTCAAGGGCCATTTTGTCTACTTCTATTCATTTTTCATATGTTTTTATATCCCAAATCTAATGGATGGATTTGAGTGACAGATTTGAACTATGGCTCAGAGAAGATCTGAATAGTATTTGGTGAGGATTTCAATCCTGAAAATTTTTAAAGAATCCATTGATATTAAGTTACGGGGCAAATTGACTCTCTCTTGTTTAGAATGTTGCAGGTTGTTTTATTTACAATGTTGTTTTAGAATATTGCAGCTGTCAAAGTATAAGCAATGTTTTCAGAACAGGTTGGTGGATGTGAATGACCTGAAACCTCCTCTGTAGGATAGATCTTAACTGAAAAGATAAATACATGTCAGGGAAAGGCCTAGAGCATGTGCTACATAATTATAATGACCTTGAGTTGACAAAGTGTGGCAGAGGTATTCACTGTATTGATTGCAATCCTTAGTTTTGGAATTGTAATGTTATGTTTTTATATGATGGATCAATTATATGATCTCTCAATGTCTCACTGATGCTTTAGGAGCAGTTACAAGAATACAATAACAATTGTCAAGAAACAGAAGGCTGGATTCTTCTGTGTAAGCAGCCTGAAGGTGGCGAGCGACTTGTGCCAGTGGAAACACCCGAAAGGCTTCAGAAACAGCACCAGATTTTTGGCTATGATTACAGGCCATGTAACAGGTAACTTTTAAAATGCTATCGTGCAATATTAATTTAACGTAACAGTAATGAGTATGATATGTATGTATTTGTATGGATATGTAGCATTAAGAGCTTGCAAATAAAAAGCAACTATAATATAGAGAAACATCCCAAACATTGACAAAGATACAACTCAACATTAGTGGACGCTGGGACAAAGGAGAAAATATTACCAATGGTAACCTTAGGTCAAAGAGTGAATTTTAAATAAGGTCTTGTAAGCACAGAGGTAGTTGGACAAGATGAGTTTGGGGAAGGAATTCTGGATCATGAACCTTTGGCTGAACATATAACTGGTTTTGTGGATATACGGAAAATGATTGAGGTCAACAGCACAGAAAAAGGTCCTTTAGCCCATCAAGTCTGCACCGATCAAAAACAACCACCTAACTACTCTAATCACATTTCCCAGCACTTATCTTACATCCCTTGGCATTGCAAGTGTACATCTAAATAATTTATAAATGTTATGAGGGTTTCTGCCTCTACCATCCTTACGGACAGTGAATTCCAAATTCCCACCAGCTTTTGGATGAAAACGTTTTCCTCAAATCCCCTCTAAACCTAATGTTCCTTCCCTTCTGTCACCTTACTTCTATGCATCTAAAAGGAATGGTACTTTGGTTTGGAGGGAGGTTTTCTGTTATTGGACTAGAGAGGGAATGCCATGAATTGATCTGCTGATTGTAAGTTTAAGGAAATTGTTTGCTTATTTTTAGGTTGTGAATGATTTCCTGGAGGCCATGTAGATCATTGAGTGTAGGGACTATGAGTATGTAAGATGTGGACAGCTATAGATTATAGAGAACATGACACTTGCTGGGTGAACAAGAAATACTCAATTTGAAGGTGATAAAGGAATGAATATGGTTTCAGCAAAAGATTGGTTGTGGTAGGATCTTTTGTTATTACAGAGGTAGAGAAGCTGGTCTTTGAGCTGGAGAAATATGGGATTCGAAGCTTAGCTCTGGGTTGAATAGAATGCCAGAAATGTGAGGCACTGAATCCCACAACATCCTAGCTGAGACATGAGTAAGTCAAGCTGAGGCTTTAATTATTGTTCTCTTGTTATTCACACTTAAGAGCTTATGTTCTGGTTGTAGTTCCAAGAATGCAGCCAACATCTCATTGAAGATTTTCTATATGAGCCAACATATTGAGGAAGGCTGTTTGAACACTGGGGCAAACATGACAGCTGAATCCAATCCTGTCCTTCACTTGTACATTGTAGTTCCCTGAATTGTTCTTGTGAAGCTGAAACACTGACCAAATCTTTTGGCCTGACTAACCCAGATACACTGGGCCAATAGTAACGCCATACTCCTTCCTTGAGCTGAGTGAATGATGCGTGAAAAAGTAACCCCTCAGGCCCTTTTTCAAATCTTTCCCCTCTCACCTTAAATCTATATCCTCTGGTTTTGGGCACCCCCACCTGAGGAAATAGATCTTGGCTATTCAGCCTATCCATGGTCCTCACAATTTTATGAACCTCTAAGACTCAGCATCTGATACTCCAAGAAAAAAAGCCCAGTCTATCCAGCTTCTTTTCTATAACTCCAATTCTCCAACTCCAACAACATTCTTGTAGATCTTTTCTGCACCCTGAAGTTTCACAGCATCCTTCTCATAGGCAACCAGAATTGTATGCAGTATTCTAAAAGTTGCCTTACCGATGTACAGCTGCAACATGATGTCCCAATTTTCATTCTCAAAGTTCTAACCAAAAAAGACAAGTATGCCAAATGACTTCGTCCCCAAAGAATTGATTCTTCTGCTCCTTGGATGTTGCCTGACCAGCTGTGCTTTCCCAGCACCACACTCTTCGACTCTGATCTCCAGCATCTGCAGTCCTCACTTTCTCCCAGCCTTCTTCACCATCCAGTCTACCTGAGACTCTACTTTGAAGGAACTGTGCGCCTGCACCCTTAGGTCTCTGTTTGCCAATACTCCTCAGGGCACAACTATTAATTGTATGAGTCCTGGCCTTGTTTGCCTTACACTTCACATGGATCTAAATTAAATTCCATCTGCCATCCTCAGCCATTGGCCTATCTGATCAAGGTCCCATTCTACTCTGAGATAAGCATCTTCACTCTTCACTACACATCTATTTTGATGTCATCTGCAAATGTACTAGCCATTCCTCCTATATTCACATCCAAATCATTTATATAAATGACAAAAATCAGTGGACCCAGCATTGACCCTTGTGGCACACCACTGGTACAGGCCTCCAGTCTGAAAAGCAATGCTTACACCACCCTCTGTCACCTACCTTCAAGCTAACTTTGTATTGGCTAGCTTCTCCGGATCCCATGTTATCTAATCTTACTAACAAGTCTACCATATAGAGCCTTGTTGAAAACTTTGCTGAAGTCCATATCGACAAACATCTACCGCTCTGCCTTCTTCAATCTCCTTTGTCACCTCTTCAAAAAAAAAGGTCAGTCAAGTTAGTGAGACACAGTTTCCCTTGCACAAAACCATGTTGACTATCTTTAATTTGTTCTTCCCTTTCCAAATGGATCCTGTCCCTCAGAGTCCCTTTCAACAACTTGCCCACCATTGACATAAGGCTTATTAGTCTATTGCTCCCTAGCTTTTTCTCACAGCCTTTCTTAATTATTAGCACCATATCAACCAACCTACAGTCTGCTGGTACCTTACCTGTCGCTGTCAGTGATATAAATTTCTCAGGTGCCCAACAACGGTTTCCCACACAGTTCTAGGATGCACCTGATCAGATTCCAGGTATTTATCTCCCTTTATGCATTTTAAGGCCTTTAGCACCTTCTCTTCTGTCATATGAACTATTTTCAAGACATCACTATTTATTTCCCCAGTACCCTAGCTTCCATGTCCATATCCATAGACACACAATATTTGTTTAGTATTTCACTCATCTCCTGTGTTTCCACACATAGACGGCCATGTTGAGTTTTAAGGAGCCTTATTCTCTCCATAGCTACTCTTTTGCCCTTTATTTATATAATTTCTTTGGATTCTCCTTAGCTCTATTTGCCAAAGCTATCTCATGTCCCCTTTTTGCCCTCCTGATTTCCCTCTTAAGTATACTCCTACTGCACATCTGCTCCCCGAGGGATTCACTCAATATCAGCTGTTGACACCTGACATATTCTCCTTTTTTTCTTGACCGGAGCCTCAATTTCTTTAATCATCCAGCATTCCAATCACCTACCAGCCTTGCCCTTCACACTGACTGGAATTCCCATTCTCTCACTTTTAAAGGTCCCCACTTCCCAACCATTCCTTTACCTGCAAATAGCCTCCCCCAATCAACTTTTGAAAATTCCTTTCCAATTCGATCAAAATTGGCCTTACTCAAGTTTAGAACTTTAATTTTTTCATCAGTTCTATCCTTTTTCATAGCCATTTTAAAACTAATAGAATTATAATCACTGGCAGTAAAGTGCTCCCCCACTGACACCTCAGTCATTTGCCGTGCCTTATTTTCCAACAGAAGGTCAAGTATCAAGTATTGCTCTTTCTCCCACAATTTGAATAAGAAAGTTTTCTTGTACGCACTTAAAAAAAATTGTCCCCATTCAACCCCTTAACACAATGATAGTAACACTGTATTCTTGGAAAGTTAAAATCCCCTACCATTATTCTTACAGATATCTGAGATCTCCTTACACATTTCTTTCTCAATTTCCCACTGACTTTTGGGGTACTTGCAATACAGGGTGATTATTCCTTTTTTATTTATCAGTTCAACTCAATATAACTTCACTTAATGATCTCACAAGAGATCACAGCCAAAATGTTATCCCTAACTAAAAACATCACTCCTACTGCTCGCTTTCCTCCCTTTCTAAATTTCCTATAGCATCCATACCCTGGAACATTAATCTGTCAATCCCTGAATTGTGTTTCTGTAATAGCTCTGATAACCCAGTCCCAAATTCCCAAACATGCTCTGAGTTCCTCTGCCCTACTGATCAGGCCTCTTGATTAAAATAAATGCATTTATTTATCAATTTTACCTTGTTCTTTGCCAAGTTCTTGTCTGCCTTAACTATTAGACTTGCTGCCCTTATTTAGTGTACCAGTCTCAGCCTTTTCTCTTCTGTCATTATTGTTTTGGTCCACTACCTGGCTACCTCTCCTACCATTCCTAGTGGTCAACCATCTATCTGACTGTATCTACGGTGTCTTCGCCTTCCTGAAACAGCTATCCATCTCACTCCCTTGCTGTGGTAAACTCCTCATTGCCTTTAACTGCTGCTGCAGCTGACCCATGTCATCCGATAGGATTCGCAACCAAACATACTTCCTGAAGACATAGTCTCCAGGAATATTCAGATTATTCCTGATCTCCCACATCAGATAGGAAGAGCACATCACCCTACCAAAAGGCATTGCTGCTGTTTAATAATCTACAGACCCAGAAATTACCTAAAAACAAATACAACACACTTTGCTCAAAAACACAGTGTTGGCACAGTCTTACTACTTAAACACCCTACTCTGGGATAATAAAATAAACCGATACAGTGGCTGAAGGTTTGACAAAAGGGGACACATTCCGATTGGCAAAAGAACCAGAGGCAACATGAAATACTTTACTACGCTGCAAGCAGTCAGGATTTGGAATGCATTGTCTTGATAGAACAATGGAACAGATTCAGTAGTAACCTTCTGAAGGGAATTTGGATAAGTACTTGTAGAAGAAAAAGCACTGGAATATAAGGACCAAGCAGGGAGCGGAATTAACAGGGTGGCTTGTCAAAAGAGTCAGTGTAGAATTAATGTGTTGTCGGACTTCTTTGCTGTACAACCCTATAATTCAATTAATATGATCAATATGACTTAATTCTGTGACATCTCCTTCTTTAGGTAGAAAATGTTTTAAATGTGCATTAATGACAGGGTTTTTGCTAATTTTCTTTCTCAGTCTGCAGAAGGCAACAATGATCAATTGATACTCTGCTACCAATTAAATTGCTGCTCACCATCTCTGATGATACTCTCTTTTTCCTGTTTGAAACCACCAATGCCTCTTAAACAGTCCTCAATCCCTCTACACTTGCAAAGTACAAGTTTGCAAAGATTGAGGGGGCTAGAATATTTTTTCTTTGCGTTTTAGTTAAAAGATTTGAAAGGGGTTGGGATAGTGCTGTAAAGATAGTGTTCTATTCTGGAACTATCTAGTGTGGAAATCAGAAGTGAAGTCAGATGAGAAAGTTTACTTCGGGTGGGGATGACAGCACTTTAGTTGAGTAGTAAGGTCAAGATAAGCTTGGGGCATGAGCAGAGGAGGTAAGAGAAATTAGTGAGTTATTGTAAGAGTGGGGGAAGGGAGATCCTTGAAGGAGGATTGGATCGATGGTCCACAGGCCACAAGGAATTCACCCAGCAGCTGAATGGTTGATCTTAAATTCAGTGACATAGAAGTTAATGAGCTCCTTCAACAGGTTGGTGGAGGTGCAGTTTACATGAACAATATGATCTTGGTAAACAATTGGTGTGTGAATTATGTCTCTTTGATAAATTGATAACAAATGATAACTTCATTTGCCTACCTTTTTTGACACCCTGTTTGAAAATTGACTTGCTTGATTCAGTCCAAAATGTGCAAAAGTAGATCAGTTTGGTGACACCAAGCCCCAAAAGGTTCTTTAATGAACCATTACATTGAAGGCTTTAAAGATTTGTTTGGTTCTTTAGCAAATATTTAAGATTTAGTTTAACAAAAACCTTTATTTCAAGTTGCAGTCAGATTTTAGAAACATCCTTCTGCGTGTATTGGCTGAGGAACTCCTATTGGTTTTTACAAGTGTACTGCAAAACTATGACCCAACTGGTGAATAAAAATTTAAAGAACAATAGCTTATACATCATTTTTAATGTAAACTCATCAGAGTCTAATGACCAATCTGAGTGGCAGTTGTTATAAACATTCAGCCATTTGTTGTCAGTCAATTGCAGGCCATGTTAATACACCTGCTGACCAATTAAAACCCTGGAACCTGGTCATAGAAGGACACATGTTTACTGCCGAGCTTCTCTGGCATTTGCTTTGAAATTATTTCACATACAAATCCCATTAAGGCAGAGCATCTTTAAATGTCCCGTGAGAAATCCTTGTGAGCCCTGGAGACTTCGTGGCTTATCTGCTATCCCAGGTAATAAATGTTTTGTTTAGTGCTTAGTGATTTGATTAAGATTAGCTCTATCCTAGCCTTCAGTCTGTAAAATGATTCAATTTTTTGAAGGCTCATTATCAAATGGTAAGGCAGCTGAAGTGGCTGAATGGCCTACTCTTGCTCCTAATTTGCATGTTTGCATTCAAAGTAGTAATTAGACAATTTCTTGTTTAAATGCAAGCTCATATTGTGAAATTCAAAGATTAAGCAATTTCTATTGCAAAGTTAGAGGTGGTAAGTGTTAAGTGCCTTTGGGATGTTTTTGCTAGGTTAAAGGTGCTATGTAACTGCAAATTGTTGTTTGAATGTATGCTGTTCAACTTTGCAGCTATGCTTGTGTACTCTGCTTCTCTCTTTGGCAAATCCAACATAGAGTCATAGAGATGTACAGCATGGAAACAGACCCTTCGGTCCAACCCGTCCATGCCGACTTCCTCTGGCAGCTCATTCCATACACGTATCACCCTCTGCATGAAAAAGTTTCCCCTTAGGTCTCTTTTATATCTTTCCCCTCTCACCCTAAACCTATGCCCTCTAGTTCTGGACTCCCTGACCCCAGGGAAAAGACTCTGCCTATTTTTCCTATCCATGCCCCTCATAATTTTGTAAACATATTCAGAGTATTTTCACTGTGTTGTACTGAAATCTCCAGTTTTATTGCTTTGTGCTGCTTATTTAAATGATATCCATGAAGAAAGTTCAGAACTTATTCACTTTGCAGAAATATTTGTTTTTTTTACCAATTTTTTTTTAACAACACAATTAGATGTAATGGCAATAATGAATGTGAA
Organism: Chiloscyllium plagiosum; assembly: GCF_004010195.1. Taxonomy (NCBI): domain Eukaryota; kingdom Metazoa; phylum Chordata; class Chondrichthyes; order Orectolobiformes; family Hemiscylliidae; genus Chiloscyllium; species Chiloscyllium plagiosum. The sequence goes on along the minus strand of NC_057720.1, from coordinate 32,813,771 downwards.
AATTTGTAGTTTTTTTAAAACAAATTTCCACCTAATACATGCACTCATATTGTTTTAAATTTGTCTTCTAATATATGGTGCAAAGATTTCTTTTATGCTTTCACAACTATTTAAAGTTTTATTCTGAATAGAGATTTTTATTTTCTGCTTTAGATGGGAACAGGTGGTTGATGCACAATATTCATTCTATTTGGGTGAAAAACCCAAGATCGCAGACAGAGATGATGCTGCAGTGGAAAGGCTGAGGTAACAACATAGTTTTTCAGTTTATTTGTGTCCCAATGAGTAATTTTTTTAAAAATTTGGCTTGTTATTTTGGTGCATTGTGGTAGAATGAGGATTGACCAGGATGCTGCCTACAGGGAAGAAAGAATCTCCCTATTCTGACTGTTGTGACACACCTTTTTAATAGTTTAGATGACTTGTGAAAAAGATGACAAAGTACCACAATATGAACAAACAGCTTGATTTCAAAACAATGCAAATTTACACAGTGAAAATTAAAATTCCTCAGTAGCACATTAATTAATTTAATTGCACACAAGGCTACTTGTGACATAATCAGTTGCCACATTATTTCCTTTCACAAAACGAGCTGGCTGGCAGATGTCCTGCAGAAAGCTTCCACATGTTATTGTTTTGGATTGGAAGGCAAATAATCGATGGCCATAGAAAATCCAAGATTCTTTTGTTTAGTAAAGTACACCTGTGATATTTTTGTTTTTCTCTTTTTCTCAAATCTCTGCTATTGTCATGATACTGTCTCCGACCAGAAGAGTGGGTTGACTTCCATGCCTTTGCTGTTCTCCTTGGAAGACTCACAGGGGCAGCTTATTGTGTCACATCATTTTCACTATTTTTTTCTTTTTGCAGTAAATGGATGCAATCCTTTTGCTGCGCACCTACAACTGAGATTGGGAGCTCATTTTGATCAGAAATGTTTTTAGTATGAAATGTGATTATCCTGATGTTCTAATTGTGTATTACTGGATACAGGTATGTTCCTCCCACTTGGACATTTGAGTGTGACGAGGATTTGGTGCATTACTTCTATGATCGCATAGGAAAAGAAGATGAAATCTTGGGCAGTGTCAAACATCTAGTGGACAGCATTGATGCTTCATCTTTCTCGGTAACCTTTACTCAAAATTCTTCCTTTTGAAGAAGCCTTTTGCCACAAAAGTGAATGCTTTCTGTTATTGGTCAGTGCATTGAGTATAGAAGTTGGGAGGTCATTTGCAGCTGTATAGGACATTGTTTAGGCCACTTTTGGAATACTGTGTGCAATTCTGGTCTCCCTCCGATCAGAAGGGCGTTGTGAAGCTTGAGTGGGTTCAGAAAAGATTTATAAGGATGTTGCCAGGATTTGAGCTATATGGAGAGGCTGAATAGGCTGGGGCTGTTTTCCCTGGAGCTTTGGAAGCTGCAGGGTGACTTTATAAAGGTTTATAAAATCATGAGGGACATGGATTGGGTAAATAAACAAAGTCTTTACCTGGGGTGGGGGAGTCTAGAACTAGAGGACATAGGCTTCAGGTGAGAGGGGAAAAATTTAGAAGGGACCTGAGGGCCAGCATTTTAATGCAGAGGGTGAGGCGTGTATGGAATGACCTGCCAGAGGAAGTGGTGGCAACTGGTGCAATTACAGCATTTAAAAGGCATCTGGATGGGTCCATGAATAGGAAGGGTTTAAAGAGATGTGGGCCAAGTGCTGGCAAAATGGGACTAGATTAATTTAGGCTATCTGGTCGGCATGGACAAATTGGACCGAAAGGTCTGTTTCCGTGCAATACATTTCTATGACTCTACTGTTTAAGCATTAAGCTCAGTGTAGCTTGTCTGTGATTTGCATCCACTGAAATGTGAAAAAGTGATACAGACCTGTTTTAAATATGAATCAACTTTAAAAGTCAGTCTGTTTTCTTGAATTGAAAGCAGTGTTGTTTGAGCCAATAGATAACTGAAGAGTTTTGATATGTTTTGATGGAACATCCTTATTTCCAGAAGATGATTTTTGCATCCATCAATTTTATTTTTAACAGGATGAAGCCAATGTGTGGTGTTTGACTGATGGAGACAATGATACTTTCTGGGAGAGTGAGGGGAATCAGGGCCACCACTGGCTTCGATTATATATGAAGAAAGGCACTATAATAAAGTAAGATTTTTACTTTCTACTTAATCTTCTGGGAAGATGGTAGCATTATGGTAAAGTCAAGCTGGACAAGTTGTCTAGAGGCCTATACTAATGTTCTGGTGGCATTGGTTCAAAACTCATCAAGTCAGCTGGTGGAATTTAAGTTTAACTAATAAATCTTGAATTTTGAGTGTTTGAGAAAAGATTCGTTTTGTCAAAGCTTTTCATGTTGCTGTCATCAGGCCAATTCATACAAATGTCAATTTAAGGGGAAAAACAGCAATTATTCTGCATGAGAATGCTGATTGGTTGGCAAATGGACTCTGGTCAAGGTATGAGAATAGAGAAATTATCACTTAGTAAACTGTCAGTTAATTGCCAGACTTTATTTGCAATTTAAATCAGGCAGGTCAACTCTGGTCAAGGCATTTCCCTGAGGAATGAACTAGCAAATAGCAGTCATCTATTTTGTTGAGTTGAAACAGATGCAGTACCTGTACGTTGTCTCTCTCCGACTGCAAAGAATAGAGTCCTGATATGTAGCTTCCAGTACATGCAAATGCACCACACTGATGAGCCCAGTTAATAATCTTAAATTGATTGTCATCGTACTTCTCTGCATTTGCAATTAAAAGCTAGTCTCCATGATGGTAATTGTGAAAGTATCATTTATGGCTGTAAAATTCCATCCACTTAACATATTTCCTTCCCTAAAGGATATTAGTAATCTTTATCCAGTTGGATGTACATCTGACTGCAGACCTAAAGTAATGTCGTTAATTCTTGATTGTTTTCTCTCATGGCCGAGCAAGCCATTTCATTCCAGAGCAATTGGGGATGGGCAACAAATGGTGGCTTTGCCTGAAATGCCTACTTCGTGAAAGAGGAAAGAAAATGCTTTAAATGCTCTAAATTTAGGGCTAATTTATAGCCTGAGGAAAAGAGGGCTTGAATCTTAGGCTAGAGAGTTGTAATGAATCTATGATTGAAGTGTATGTTCCAGAGAATAAGGTTAGAGCTAAATTCTAATTCATATGAATATATTTTCAAGAGATCAAACATTGTTTTAATTAGTTTCTGTTTGCAATTACGCTTGCACTGCACCCAGGTTGGGAGGAAGGGCAAGTTTGGTCTTCCCAAGTCTCTCAGGATGCTATTCTGAAATGAGCTTAGAGAAAACTTTTATGTATTCCCCTTTTCCCCTTTTTTCATAACTTTTCTTTTGTTGTTTCTTTTTATTCACAGCAATAAATCAGGTCTTTAGGTCTGATCTGTTTATGATCTTGTTTATGCTGTACTCAAAACTTTTCTCATCTTCCTCATTTGTAACTTTTTCCTCCCTTCTCCCCTTACCTAATTTCCATTTTATAAATGCATGCTATACTGTACATCAGCTATTCCCTGTGATACAGTTCCACTCTCTAGGCAATTTTTTTTCTTGAAATGCCTATTTGATTTCTTTAAGACCATCTTATTTAATGGTCCTTTATCTTGCTACCCCTCACGTATGCACACGTACATAAAAATAGGAAGTGTTTTCTCTGTATCTAATCGATGATGACCTTTCTAAATTTTAAATACCTCTGGTAGGCCATCCATACCTTCTCTTTTCAAGAAGAAAGAGAATGGGCTTGCTGTTGCTTTCCTGATTAACCTTGTAAATCTTTCACACATCTATTCTCATTATAATATTATAATAAATACTTTACACAAAGGTGTAGTCTAACCAAAGTTCATTAGAGGTTTGCCATAATGTGTCTACTTTTCAATTATAGCCCTCTTGAAATAAACCTTCGTGTATTATTTGGTTTTCGTTAATGGCCTTGTTCTCTTATGTCACAACTTAGTGATTTGTATATTTTATGTTCTCCCTGTTCTTGGTTCTAAATTGTAAATTGTTAATATAAAAGCAAATAACTCTGGTCCCAGCACAGAACCTTGTGGGACCAAATTTCATAACTTTTGCGACTATAAATAGCTATTACTTACCTCGCTTTCTGTTATAGAGTCATAGAGATGTACAACATGGAAACATACCCTTCGGTCCAAACCGTCCATGCTGACCAGATATCCCAACCCAATCTAGTCCCGCCTGCCAGCACCCGGCCCATATCCCTCCAAGCCCTTCCTATTCATATACCCATCCAAATGCCTCTTAAATGTTGCAATTGTACCAGCCTCCACCACATCCTCTGGCAGCTCATTCCATACACGTACCATCCTCTACGTGAAAAAGTTTCCCCTTAGGTCTCTTTTATATCTTTCCCCTCTCACCCTAAACCTATGCCCTCTAGTTCTGGACTCCCTGACCCCAGGGAAAAGACTTTGTCTATTTATCCTATCCATGCCCCTTATAATTTTGTAAACCTCTATAAGGTCACCCCTCAGCCTCCAACGCTTCAGGGAAAACAGCCCCAGCCTGTTCAGCCTCTCCCTGTAGCTCAGATCCTCCAACCCTGGCAACATCCTTGTAAATCTTTTCTGAACCCTTTCAAGTTGCACAACATCTTTCCGATAGGAAGGAGATCAGAATTGCACGCAATATTCCAACAGTGGCCTAACTAATGTCCTGTACAGCCGCAACATGACCTCCCAACTCCTGTACTCAATACTCTGACCAATAAAGGAAAGCATACCAAACGCTTTCTTGACTATCCTATCTACCTGCGACTCCACTTTCAAGGAGCTATGAACCTGCACTCCAAGGTCTCTTTGTTCATCAATACTCCCTAGGACCTTATCATTAAGTGTATAAGTCCTGCTAAGATTTGCTTTCCCAAAATGCAGCACCTCTCATTTATCTGAATTAAACTCCATCCGCCACTTCTCAGCCCATTGGCCCATCTGGTCCAGATCATGTTGTAATCTGAGGTAACCCTCTTCGCTGTCCACTACACCTCCAATTTTGGTGTCATCTGCAAACTTACTAACTGTACCTCTCATGCTCGCATCCAAATCATTTATGTAAATGACAAAAAGTAGATGGCCCAGCACCGATCCTTGTGGCACTCCACTGGTCATAGGCCTCCAGTCTGAAAAACAACCCTCCACCACCACCCTCTGTCTTCTACCTTTGAGCCAGTTCTGTATCCAATAGGCTAGATCTCCCTGTATTCCGTGAGATGAAACCATGCTAACCAGTTTCCCATGGGGAACCTTGTCGAATGCCTTACTGAAGTCCATATAGATCACATCAACTGCTCTGCCCTCATCAATCCCCTTTGCTCCTTCTTCAAAAAACTCAATCAAGTTTGTGAGACATGATTTCCCACGCACAAAACCATGTTGACTATCCCTAATCAGTCCTTGCCTTTCCAAATACATGTACATCCTGTCCCTCAGGATTCCCTCCAACAACTTGCCCACCACCGAGGTCAGGCTCACCGGTCTGTTGCAGTTATCTTGCGGTTATCCAGTCAACCATTTTGCTGACTTGCCTGTTGACTCTACATGCTCCAACTTTTGTTTTAATCTATTATGCAGAACCTTTGATCCTCTCATTTTCTTTCTGTGCTGTTTACTCACTCTTGCAAACACTTCTCTCTCCCACTCTTTCCCCATCCCACTTGATTCTTATACACTCTCTTCACTGTATGTTGAAAGGAATTTTGTATTGATGGAGGGAATCCATGACAGCATGAAGTCTTGCTCCATTGCATTCCACCACAAGTGAAAGCAAATGGTAACCAAAGTAATAATCCTTTGTTCACCTCAGCCCTACCTTGGATTCTCCTATCATTAAATGAAGAGGAAGGAGTGTACAAATTGAAACATCCTTATTCAAGCTGCTCTCCTCAGTTTCTTTCTGAGGTGGCGAAAATGTATATCATGGAAAGACTTTAACAAGGAAAGGAAACCAAAAAAATCAAATTACTTTATCAGATACTGTTCATGTAAGCAAATTAGGCCCTATTTGAATATGCAGATGAGGTTAATTACAAAATATACACTTGTGAAATTCAATTATCCTGAACAGCTGGTACATGGATAAAGTACCAAGGGATTATTTTGCTATAATTAATTGAATACATCTTATTTTTCGTAGAAAGCTATTCATCTCTGTAGATGCAACAGATGATAACTACATGCCAAAAATAATTCACGTGTTTGGTGGTGATCGAGATAATTTAAAGAAGTTGAACGAAATCACAGTTGATGAGTAAGTATCAAAAAATAGAGTAAGATAATATTTACCTGTCAAATTTGTTTTTTTAAAACTGACTATAGTAAACAAGAGCGCCCAAGAATCCCAGTTATAACATGAATGTCTTTGTATTTCAAGCCTGTTGCAATTATATTTACAATAATGTTTTGAATGTTATACTGGTAATCATCACCAGTGCTTGTGTGTTGTTGCTGTTACTTTGACCTGGGCTATTCCAGATAAATGTTTGTTTATTATTGTATTTCCTGTTCCCTTTCCATTCCCTTTGTAATTATTTTCCAAGCACGAAGCACCTCTGTTCATGATCAGCTTCATTCTTCATCTCGTCTCTTCCTCTCCCAAATCCTTGCTCCTAGAGGTGTGCTCGAAAGAATTGTTCAGTCATTACTTTGGCTTACTCCGCTCACTACAATGTGAAGGATACAAAAATTGGTTTCAATTCTATACAGTAATGGATCTTAAATAAAGAGAGTAGAAGTGGGCATTTTCTACCTCCATTAAGATTTCTACGAAAAGTGGGTAACCTTTCAACTTTAAAAATGTTAGTACCTTTCAACATTCGAGCTCATTGTCTCAAGGTGCTAGAAATAAACTTGCAACATTTACAGTATTTGAACCTTTTTGACAAATGAAGTGTTTCAATTCTTTTCCAGAACTTTAGTTGGTGATCTGTGTATTCTGGAGGATATGATGGTTCACCTTCCGGTAATTGAAATCCGGATTATAGAATGTGTAGGTAAGTCCTCCAGTTTATTGAAGAGAGGAGAGTGAAATTGATGGCCAACCGAAAAGCAATAATAAAATGCTGTCCGGGAAATGAAGATTAAACGGACAGTGATCCTGTTCAGCTAAAAATAAAGTTGGGCTCTTATAGTTAATGGATTTCTATGTTTTGTTCCATGGCATCCTTAGTGTGTCAAGATGGCAGGGGTAGTAGGATTCAAATTAAATGACATTTCTGGAATCTCTAAGACCTAGTAGCCATATTTCCTGTCAAATCTTGAAATGCATAACACAGAGAAGAAAGGGAAAACAAAAGAGAAAATTGTGGCTGCTTTTTGTTTGTTTATTTGCTTTAAAGCTATGAATATAGTATCTGCCTGAATGACAACAATATTGAGGAGGGAAGGTTAGTGTAAAAGAAACTCCAGGACTGTTCATGGTAAGATGAGCTAATTTATATTATGATAGTGTTGCACAATTTGAGAGGCTAAAACAGTCAGTTGATAGTTCAAATCTTGTCTATTGCTGAAAAAGAAACATACTTTCAAAACTTTTCATCTTGCATTCATTAGGACAGATGCAAGAATACCAGATTTCAGATAGAATCACAATTTACGCTGCATGAGAAAAGGGTGCTTATTTATTGTGTAATGGTGTGATTTGACACGTCAGCATGAGACTCTGTTACAGGTTACAGTCTCTTATACAAATGTACATAGGAAAACCAACCTTAGTTGAAGATTACACAACACCAGGTTATAGTCCAACAGGTTTATTTGGAAGCACTAGCTTTCAGAGCGCTGCTCCTTCATCAGCTGGTTGATGAAGGAGCAGTGCTCTGAAAGCTAGTGCTTCCAAATAAACCTGTTGGACTATAACCTGGTGTTGTGTGATTTTTAACTTTGTACACCCCAGTCCAACGCCGGGATCTCCAAATCATCACTTGAAGATAATACTCATTCCTTGTGCACACGTTAAATCATGTATGCATATCCTGACTCAACTCAAATCTCGTCAATTTGCTCTCACGTGCTAAACAGAGGTTCTGGTGTCATTTCACTAAGTTCCTGAGGTACATACATTAGACATTGTTCTTTATCCATCTAAGGCCCATCCTTAGAGTCATAGAGATGTAGAGCATGGAAACAGACCCTTCAGTCCAACTCGTCCATGCCGACCAGGTATCCCAACCCAATCTAGTCCCACCTGCCAACACCCGGCCCATATCCCTCCAAACCCTTTCTATTCATATACCTATCCAGATGCCTTTTAAATGTTGCAATTGTACTGGTCTCCACCACTTCCTCTAGCAGCCCATTCCCCACACACACCACCATCTGTGTGAAAGCAGTGGCCCTTAGATCCCTTTTATATCTTTCCCCTCTCACCTTAAAACTATGCTCTCTAATTCTGGACTCCCCAACCCCCGGGAAAAGACCTTGTCTGTTTACCCTATTCATGCCCCTCATGATTTTATAAATTTCCATAAGTTCACCCTTCAGCCTCTGACGCTCCAGGGAAAACAGCCCCAGCCTGTTCAGCCTCTCCCTGTAACTCAAATCCTCCAACCCTGGCAACATCCTTGTAAATCTCTTCTGAACCCTTTCAAGTTTCACAACATCTTTCCGATAGGATGGAGACCAGAATTGCACGCAATATTACAAAAGTGGCCTAACCCGTGTCCTGTACAGCCGCAACATGACCTCCCAACTCCTTTACTGTGACCAATAAAGGAAAGCATACCAAACGCCTTCTTCACTATCCTATTTCTACTTTCAAGGAGCGATGAACCTGCACTCCAAGGTCTCTTTGTTCAGCAACACTCCCTAGGACCTTACCATTAAGTGTAGAAGTCCTGCTAAGATTTGCTTTCCCAATATGCATTTATCTAAATTAAACTGCTGAACAATGCAGTCTAGGCTACCTCCTTGTTACTATATTTGCTCCCTGATCTGGCCCTTCACCCAAGTCTGATGATGTCATAGATTCTTCGACTTTGCCAGCATTTTCTTGTCAGATTATTTAACCCTTTTATTCCCTGCTTTTAGCCCTCTTCCAAATCCAAAATAGTCAGTTTAGTAGTGATATTGTCTCTTCCCCTTACTCACTGCCACCCATTCATACTGGCCAGATAGTGAGCACAAGGTTGTAAAACTACTTGGTTATACCATTTGTGCAGGTCAGACCTGCAATATAGTCTATTGGCTCATCTGTCTAGCCCATAATCAAATCCACGCATCCGTCAGACATCCATCCAAGGCCATCTTTTTCTTGCTAGTTGTGCAGCCTAGCCTGCATTTTTTTCTATCACATGCTCCCAGCCCTAGCGCTCTATCCTAGTTTTATCTTTACCTGAATCTCTATTTCTACTGTTTTTCAGCTCTGCTCACATTTTTACGAAAACAAAACTTCTAAGTGAAATTATTTATCCCTTTCAGTTGGCAAGTCACCTCTAATTAGCCAAAGTATTGTCATGGTGAATGTACAAGGGAAGCATTGTTTCCCCCATCTTCATTATTCCACATGCAGGAACCTGGCCCCTGCAGGAAAAAAAATCCAAATAATGCAGATTTCTTTGAAATAAACAAAGCCCTGGGTGACATGTTCGCTTGAGCATTAACCATTGGAAATACCTTGGCCATTCAGAATCTACTTTTCAATGAATTGGCACTCTTTTCCGACTCTGTATAAATTTTTACGGCCTTTGAAATTTGACGTTCCTGAATCTCTTTTAATGTGTGCAAAATAGAGTTTCAATGGCATATATCCTTCAGCAATACCAAAACCAAGTGCTCAAAAACAGTGAGAAAGCGTTTTGAAAGTGAGTTATATATTTTTAATATTGCTGAAGGAGAACAAAGTGTGATTTGTTTCCACATTGAGTTCATATTTATTGGACTCCCATCACCACCTGCCTGAATGATAGCAGAGACATGAAGACTATATAAGAAATGTTGTCCCACGTCCCTAAGGGAAACAAATTATTTCTCATCAGTGACTTTGATCCTGGAGTTGGGAGGTACCCAAACCTTTGGGAAGCTGTGTTAGACCAGGAACGTGTAGTGAACACAAACTCCACTGGAATCCTCCTCCTCCTCATAAAGTGCCTAGACCATGACCTTATCAAAACAAACACCTTGTTCTGTCAGACAGACAAGCTCATGACCTCATAACAACTCCCGCTCCAAACCCTGACGCTTAATAGACTACGTCAGTGTTTAAATGAGGAACTGCAAATATGTCTGCATCACCGACAGAGTGTCAGGGGCCAATGATTGTTGGAATGACCACCAACTAATCCACTCTACCATTCTCAACCAGGTCCCGAAACAAAACTCTGCCACAAGAGACTCAATGTTAATGACCTACTGATGTGGTGCTTCCCAGTCAACCTGATGATCACCAATGTGCCAGAGCTGTGGAATACCTACAGTACCTTGTTGCAGCATCTGTATGGACATGCTCAGCCTTTCAACTAGGAAGCATCAAGAGTGGTTTGAACAGAGCAATTAGGAGATCCAGGATCTCCAAGATTGTAAACACAATGCAGTCCTGAAGTGGCAGCTTTATAAAAATCCAAACAAGAGGGTACAAGCCTACAGGCAACTAAATGCCAAGATGCAAGAAATAACCATGACGTAAGAATAGACGGGTGAAAAGAGCACAGGAGACTCAGCACCCCTCTGACAGTCATGCTGTTTACACAATCAAAATCATCTACAGTCCAAGTACCCTGGGACCTACTCTGATGAGAGCCACAAATGGACAGTTTTCACAAAGGCCATCAGCACCCACTGGAGAATGCACTTCAAGACTTGCTGACTAAGATGCAGCCTTCAATGCAAATGCACCATCCCTGACCACACTACTTGCTGCCAACTCAGCACACCTCAACAGCCCTGAGATTGAAAAAGCAATTCAACAGCTGGAAAACAAGCCTTCTGTCACAGATGAATTCCCCAATGAAATACTAAAATACAGCAGAGAGGCACTCTTGGTATGCATCGATAACCTCGTCTCCCTTTTCTAGAAGGAAGAGGTAATGCCGGGAAATGTCAGGAATACTAATTGTGACCACTTTCAAGAAAGGAGACAAGTTCAACTGTGAAGATTACAGACAGATTTCCCTACTCTCTGCCATGGGAAAGGTTATAGTGAGAATTCTCCTCAATTGCCTTATCCCAGTGGCAGAAACACTCCTCTCTGAGTCTCCATGTGTCTTCAGTCCATCAAGAGGCACAATGGACATAATTTTCAGTGTGCAACAAATCCCTTGGGAGCCTCCTGTTGGTGTAAACAGACGTTGATGACGAAATCCAACATTGACTCTAATGGGCCAGTGCAGCCTTCAGATGCTTCAGAAACAGTGCTTGACATCTGAGACCTTTATACATAGCACCAAGCTCACAGGGTTTACAGACCAGTCGTATAATATATATGCGTGCACACACACACACCACCCCACATGGACCATGTACAGTAGTCATTTCAAATCGCAGGACAGTTATCACTATCTTCACAATATCCTATAAGTCCACTAGCAGGATAGGCATACCGACATGATCGCCTTTCCCAGGCCAATATCACTAGTATTGGGGCAGTGGTCATGCACGACTGGCCTGCAATTGGCAGGGCACATTGTCAATACACCCGACACATGACTCCCTAAACAAGTGTTCTGCTCCAAGCTCTGCAATGCTACGTTATCACTAGGAGGGCACAGGAAGCAACACTACAAAGACAGCCCACAATTCTGCCTAAACAAAGGCAACATTGCCACCGACATGTGGAAATTGCTTGTCCTAGACCACGCAAACTAGAAAACATACATTCGCAAAGACACCAACCACTTTGCATGTCACTGTGTGGAGCAATTTGAGGCCAAATACAAGCAGCAGAAATACAGAATTTGGAGTGTCTCACCCACCTGCCTCCTGAAACACCATTTGCCTCACCAGAGGCATGATTGGATTATTCATCCACATCAGAACCCATCCCTTCCAGAATGGAACCAAGTCACATTCAACACTGGGGACTACCTAAGAAGTAAGAGAACAACAAGGAAAACACAAGACACCCTCTTATCTTCTCTCGCAGCTACTCTGAAGTTGACTGAGACTTTGGTGTCAATCACTTTGCTGCTTTTGGTAGATTTGTGATTGAAAAGTGAAGTCACGATGTTGCAAGTCACCTGTATGCATTTGAAGTACGAGATTTTCTTCTTGACAGGAATAGCATAAGTAATACCACTGTAAATTATTGCCAGATTCTCTGTAACAACAGTAACTTATTTAGGTAATGTTCATCACATTGACAAATGTCTCACTTGTTGGTGAGAGATGCTGACTAAACTGGCATTCCCAAAAAAGGTGAGGCTTTGAAGATCGTGTGTTTAAATGTCGACAGCCTGTAGGATTGAATTGGTTGAGTAAACACTTCACTTCATTATCTGAATTATTAGAGTACCCCAGGAGAATCGTTTTACATTGCTATTACAACATCTAAAGACATTTGGATAAGTGTATGAATAGGAAAGGTTTGGAGGAATATGGGCCAAACCACAGGCAAGTGGGATTGGTTTATTCTGGGAAACGGTTGGCTTGAGCTAGTTGGACTGAAGGCTTTGTTTCCATACTGTATGATTTGATAACACCCAGATAGTACCTGTCAGTATGAATCCTCCCAGCCCCTCATCAGCCTCCACTAAGAGTGGAAAAGGAAAAGATAATTCTCAGCTCTGACCAACTGTAGTTCCCTTAGCTGCTCTTCCCCACAAATAGTACGTATTCACCTGGGCATTCAGTAAAAATCAATTGTACAGGCAACATTGCCGCAATTTCTTACTGAACAACAGATTCCTGCCTCTGATGAACAAATTGCCTCAAAATAACTGTCCAAAAAGGTAATCTTCCACTGTGAAGCAGATGCAAGTGAATTGTGCTTTTATAAGAATGTTAAGTCTTTCTTTAACATTTTCCAATAGAAGGAGGAATAGATGTCCGACTACATGGCATTAAGATCAGATCTTCGAGGGAAAGAGACCTAGGACTAAACGTTGATATGTTTCAAGCTGCAAACCTAGTCCGTTATCCACGGCTTGAGGGACATAATCCTGACATTCTATATAGAAGAGCTGTAGTAATCCACAGGTATGTATCTATATTTGGACTTCCTTGAAGTAAGAATGCATGCTGACATCCAGTTTTACTTCCAGTTAATGCATTTTGATAAATTGTATTTTGATAACTTATTATATTCAGCAAATTTGGAAAAAAACTTGATGCATTGGAAGAGATTTTGAACAGATAAAGTTTGACTGTGTTCTAGAATGTAAGAAAGTCTTCATTTTTCCCATTGTCAACTGGCTGAAAGATTTTTGAAGGATTACGTAAAGGCAGAATTCAGAAACTCCAAATCAGGTTACCTCATTATCAGCTCGGTCAGAGAGTAAACTAAAGCAGGACAAAATAATATGTGATGGGCGTAGTCAAATACTTTAGTTAAAAGTATATTCTTCTTATGGCATTGCAAGCAATTTTTTTTATTAACTGACATCTATGGCACCAGGAGTGTGCCAGTTGATCAAATATTCGGTTTGACCAAGAGGTCCACATAATCAATGTAAAAACACACACTACGTAATAGGAACTTAATGCAGGGGTATGCACATCAACATTAGACTTTGTTTATCACTTAAGTAATAATGAAACTTTGCCTTAAATAAAACTTAAGTGCGAGTGAGAGCCTTCTCACTTGTACTCTCAACTTATTACACAAACATCGGGGAGATCATGATAATGTAGTAAACATCAGGTATATAATTTATCCCGGTTTATTGAGAGTGCTGGTTCATGAGGTGCCAGTTAAATTAAAGTTTGCTGTGCTTAGTTAATAACTAATAGACTTGAAGATATCTTTACATATAAGTTCACTTAAAAGTATGCTTTCCTTCTTTCCCTCAACTTTGTTCTGCTAAATCTAGCAATTAGTTCAAAAGTGGCATTGATAAATGGCATGTACTAACCCGTGGTGGATCCTTATTAATTGTGACTGTATTAATCCTTTCTTTCACTTATAATTTTGATAGAATATGGCATTCTATAGAATAAATATTTACTTAGTAGTACAGAATTTAATCATTGTTAAAAAGGATACAAAGTTGAAGTTTTTCATTTTGCATACTTCAGGACTAGAATGCAAGAAATGAAATTTTGAGAAGGAACACCAATTTACACTGCATGAGCAGAGGGTACTGATTGGTTGCTACGGAGATAAAACAGAAATTGTTAACTGTCTATCTTAATTGATTGAACTTTAAATCAAGTGGGTAGATGCTGATTAAGTCAGTGTTGTCATGGGCATTGCAGCAGGTTGGTAATCTCCATAGCCCATTTTCCTCTGTGAAAAAGATGCAGTGATGTACAAATTGCTTTTGGCTATGAAGAACTGGGTCCTGTGTGTGCAAGATAAAAAGCTTCAATTTGTATTCTTTTCGCAATGTTTAAGATCTGTACAATTAAAAGTGTGTGTAAAACACTTTCAAAAGAAATTATACCTCAGAGGTGTAGAGTATACTTCTCCAATGTATTGTTGGATGCATTGTCTTTTATACAACCCATTAAATGACGATCCAAGTGCCTGATAGGGTGGCTGTTTTTCAAAGAAAAATCGTGTGATTTCAAAACCAGCACTACAACTGTACTGACAAGCCTTTCATTTTGCAAGCAAGCAACACTGCAATGCAACTTTGACTTTGAAAATCAACTTTCAAATTAAGAAACTATAGGTAACTAAAGTAATAAGAATGGTTGCAATTTATAAGAGGTCATTATAATTTAACAAGAATCAATTATTCTTACTGTTGGCTGACCATTTTCGGCATTCCCAGGTAAAATTTGAGTGGAATGGAATAATTGTATAGAATTGAATAGGAATAAGTTGGTAGAACAATAGAATGATTTAAAAGAAAGATTATGTTCTAATTTTTTTCCGATTATGATCAAGCCTTTAATTTAAAAAAATGTTCAAGGATAATACCATAACAACCTGATATGTTCATGAGTTGCATTATTGTTCTCCAGATTCCTTAAACTCTTGGACAGCCTTATTCACTATCTTGTTCCAGCCTGGGATCACACAGTTGGGTCATTTGGTCAGTTAAAGGTGAGTTACTGAAGAAAATATAAGCCAGGATTTTGCAATCTTTTTATCATTCTGCTTGACTCACCAGAATTATATGCTTTCCAAGACTGCTTGGAAAGCAGTCCTTTCTGGAGTTTGGCGCTTAAAAATTATTCCAAGTAGCAATTATCTTGTATGCTGGAATGCAATACTGATGTTTGCAACATAGGAAGTGTTGACAAATGAATAGTTAACAGCTATTACTTTCTCCAGTGCCACGTAGAAAGTTTACATCGATGTTCCAGTTAATTTCCACATATCCCTCTTTCCTCATGCTGCTTGCACAAGCAAATTTTTCTTGTTTTAATCTAGAGTTTATTCACTACATAAATAGAGTTTGCGAAGAGCAGCCCTTTTCAAGCCTCCAGGCCTGTAAAATTCAAACAGGACAAAAGTGTAAAATTTATGTGCAATTAGGCCACAGTTGGTGCAGTTGAATTGCAGGTTCAGAGGTTGTATGTGACCCAAAGTATGTAAGTTGGACCTGCATGCAGCACTGAAATTATTTACTTTTCTAAAGAAAGGTTTTGCATTTATTTAAGCCTCATCCTATCACCTGGGCAGTCGGATTTTTTTTTGCAAGCATTGGGTTATTTCTGAGTTGTAATTACTGTTTTGCTGGCAAATATGTAACTACTTTACGAGAATCAAGATTGCAGAAGTAAAAAATGAAAAGAAAGACCAGATAATGCAAAATGTAACCTTCTTTTTGATATTTTGAAAGAGATGGAGTGGGTATCAGGACACCAGGAGCACTTTTGCTCATTAAATCAGGACGTTGGATATTTACTTGCTGCATGTGCAAAATGTAACCAAACCAACCTCTGCCTAGCACTTGTTAAAAATAACAGATTGATACCAGCATTTTGTGTTTCAGCATATCAAGCAGTTCCTTCTGCTATCAAAACAGCGCACAGCTCTGATTACACAATGCCTCAAGGATTCAGAGACTAACAAGCCCAATGTCATGCCAAAGCTCTACATCAATCGGCGAGTTGCTATGGAGCACCGGAATAATCCCTCCCTTGATCCCTCTTGTAAGAATGCTGTGTTCACACAGGTATGTCTGCTCAAAGTGATCTAGAACATTTTTCTTCGCTACTTCTTGTCATTTATATAACTTACTTGGATGTGAATATAGGAAGTACAGTTAATAAGTTAGCACATGACACCAAAATTGGAGGTGTAGTGGACAGCGAAGAATGTTACCTCAGAGTACAACTGGATCTGGACCAGATGGGCCAATGGGCTGAGAGGTGGCAGATGAATTTAATTTAGATAAATATGAGGTGCTGCATTTTGAAAAAGCAAATCTTAGCAGGACTTATACACTTAATGGTAAGGTCCTAGGGAGAGTTGCTGAACAAAGAGACCTTGGAGTGCAGGTTCATAGCTCCTTGAAAGTGGAGTCACCGGTGGATAGGATAGTGAAGAAAGCAGTTGGTATACTTTCCTTTATTGGTCAGAGTATTGAGTACAGGAGTTGGGAGGTCATGTTGCAACTGTACAGGACATTGGTTAGGCTACTTTTGGAATATTGCGTGCAATTCTGGTCTCCTCCTTACTGGAAGGATGTTGCAAAAGTTGAAAGGGTTCAGAAAAGGTTTGCAAGGATGTTGCCAGGTTTGGAGTATTTGAGCAATGGAGAGAGGCTGAATAGGCTGGGGCTGTTTCCCTGTAGCGTCGGAGGCTGAGGGGTGACCTTATAGTAGTTTATAAAATCATG
Source organism: Chiloscyllium plagiosum (assembly GCF_004010195.1). Classification (NCBI taxonomy): domain Eukaryota; kingdom Metazoa; phylum Chordata; class Chondrichthyes; order Orectolobiformes; family Hemiscylliidae; genus Chiloscyllium; species Chiloscyllium plagiosum. The sequence continues at coordinate 32,796,839 of NC_057720.1, read as the reverse complement.
AGGGGCATGGATAGGATAAATAGACAAAGTCTTTCCCTGGGGTGGGAGAGTCCAGAACTAGAGGGCATAGGTTTAGGGTGAGAGGGGAAAAATATAAAAGAGACCTAAGGGGCAACGTTTTCACACAAATGGTTGTGCGTGTATGGAATGAGCTGCCAGAGGAAGTGGTGGAGGCTGGTATAATTGCAGCATTTAAAAGGCAACTGGATGGGTTTATGAATAGGAAGAGTTTAGAGGGATATGGGCCAAGTGCTGGCAAATGGAACTACATTAGGTTAAGATATCTGGTCGGCATGGACAAGTTGGGCCGAAGGGTCTGTTTCCGTGCTGTATATCTCTATGACTCTTCAGGAAATTTGTTAGCTCTTGGGCAATTATTTTGATATTGTCTCAGCTGCTGTCTCTCCACCTTTCACGTGCTTTTTGAAGCAAAGGCTCTGTTGCCTTAAGTGGCACACCTCTCATGAGCCATGCTTCTTTCTTGCCTGTATCTCCTTTGCATTATTAATTCATTTTTGTCAGCAAAATGTATGCAGACCTCTGGGCTAGTAAGTCACCAGGACCACTACATTTTTTTTAAAAGGTGGCAGTTTTTTTTTAAGGCAAGTGGGACACAGGTGATTCAAAGGCTAACTGAATTGTTGGTGTGCAAACTTATGCACATTATAGAGAGGCCAGGCACTGAAAGTTTCAGACAGTACTGTGAGAAATGATTAGGTATCCTCGAGAAAGGAACTGATGGACAGATAAATGTGGGATTAGGTAATGATTATGGATAAATCGCAAAGTCTAAACTGGCCACAGATGACAACAAAAATCATCATATCCACAGGGAAACAGATAAATGAATAATTCAGTTTTATAGGTTGCACACTTATTTTGTTAATTATGTAATTTTCTGTCTTGTATTTCTAATTTGGTGAGGAGATAGCATTTTTTTTTAACCACCTCCATCCTTTATGCCCTCATAAGATGCATCCTTCTCAAGGTGCTGGACAACACTGCTCACCTTTGCTTTCTCAATGCTGTCTTCCTGATGACCTCCCAACATTTTAAGTTCATTACTGCTAGATTTGCCTTTCAGCTGCTGCACGACTTAAAGTCCTGCATCATCACAGGCAACTATTGGAGCCTGACAGGTCACCAAGTCAGATTGTGCCATCAAATTGGAGTCAGCAGCAGGCCTGAGGAAGGTGGAAGTGCACATCTGTCACCCTTTTACAAAAGGGCAGGAACAATGGGAAATCAAAATTGTAATCTTGTACTAAATTCTTCCATTAACATTGAATCCTACATTGGGACCATTTGCAGATCTTTTTAGTATCTGATGTTCACCCGCAATGTGGGAGGCAGCCAATTCAGAGACCTCCTCTGTATTCAGTTAAGGAGACTGAATGGAGAAATGATCAGGGCAGCTACTCAGAATGTCTGATGCAAGCCTGTGTTTTGGAGACAGAAAGAGCAAGAGGGCACACCAAAATGTAAGCAGTTTCTGATGCCTATATAAAACTTAAAAATAATGAGTCATTGCTGTCATGGCCATGGAGGAGGTATAGTTTTTTCATTCGATACGTGGTTTCATTCTCGAGGTCATCGAGGAGGTCCTGATGTCTCTTTTTTTTTCCCCCACACAAGCAGGGCCTCCCCACCCCTCTCAAGCCTACTACGAGGAGGCAATCTCCAATTAGCATCTGGATTCAGTACAGGAAAATTCCAGAAAGCCACCCTCATTTGGCCTAATTAGTTTCCCTACTGTATGAAGCAGATTGTGCTTTCCATTGCAGCTCCCACCAAGATGAGGACAATCACCAAAAATGAGAGAATACTGAGTGACCTCAATCCATAATTACCTGCATTTCCCTACTTTTTTCCACGTCCAAAACCACCCCCACAAAGTGAAAAGCTTTCATTCTTTCTGTTAAATAAAAAAAAATAGTTTTATGTCATTCAAACAGCATTGCAAAGACTTAAATTGTTCTTTGTGAAGTGTAACTGATTCAAATAATTAACAATGGGATTTATTTTGATTTCTTTCTTATTATACTCAACTTCAGTCATGAAATCTGTGTGAAATTGAGTACAAGTTATTCAGACCACGTTAAATTGCATTGTTTTACGTATTTGTTTTACAGATGTTTGAAGGTTTGAAGCCTTCGGACAAATGCGAGAAACCCTTAGATTACAGGTATTGTTTGGGAGACAAAATATTCTGTATATGAAGTCTTCTACGAGAGATTCCAAAATGAATGAGGGCTAGGGATTTTCTGATGGCAGGAATAGAAACCTGTTTATTTACTGCAGGTTACTTCCATCATATTTGTTGTGTATAGGTCAGTTTGTGCATACACCAGAATTACAAAGCTTTTGTTGTACTTCGGTTCAAAAGTACCGTACATATTTGTTTTATTTAATAAATTATATAGGCTTTCCCTGCCTTGCATTTTTATTTCTTTGTGCTCAGACCAACTTGAATGGACTGCAGGTCATTTGGCTTTGTTAGTTCTACTTTGTAACAGGGCTAAATCATTTGATTTACTGCCTTGAAACCCATTTCTTTATTGAACGCTGTTAAAGGCCTGCATTCTAATGAGTTTATTATTGCATTATCATGGAATGGAGCTTCGGATATTTAATCCCCTTGCTCTGACTTCCACCTTGCTTTGAGATTGCGTTTACATATCTGTGCATTCTTAATTGAAGCAAGCATGTGAGGGTATTAAATTTGGAAATACAGTAGGATACATTCCAGGAACTACCATGGTAGGTCGAAACTGCAGATAGGAGTGAACCCATTCATTTAAATGGGAAACTTACCTTCCCGGCAGCTTCTGGAATGCTCCCTTGAATGTTCAGGCACGGGTAACTGAAACCGCAGAAAATTATTCCATGGATATGGGGGTCTCCCGTACATTCACTTACACTATTGCACAACCGTGACCAACCAATTGAAGAAGATCATTTTCAAATAACTTATAAAAAAAAAGGGAAACTAAAGTAATCCATGAAACAGCAATTGGACACAATAAATTTTAAAATTTCTTTTACTTTTAGATTTTAGAAGGACCATTATGTGTTGAACGCTAATGCCAACACAGGAATTGATTTGGAAATTATTTTGAACCCAGGGTGTAAACTCGATGGTTTAAAAATGCATCTATGTTGAAGTCTCTGGTCTAGTTTGTGATTTCAAGTTTTGTGTATTGTAAATGTGACTATTGAATATGGGATGGTTGGCTACATTGTTCTGCATTTTGTTATCGTGATGATTATTCAACTCCACGAATGATACTCTGTTTCCCTCCATGGTCTGCCATTCGGCAATTTGGTCATGAAGTGCAGAAAGTATGCAGTCAATTGTTGCATTAATTTCATAAAATTCAACAGAATTTTCTTTAAATTAATCATTCGAGGACATAAAACTAATGTTTCTAAAGGTTGTTTCAGCCCTTTGTAGTTCTTGATTGTGGTGAAGGGAAATAATAGAAGTAAGGCTTTATCGCATGAAGCACATTGGAGCACGTACAGTTAGAGCTATTTGTAACAAACTCTTTGAACTTAGTCACTTTGTTTAGAAATATTTAATTGATAAGCTTAACAATTAAAGCTGTAATTGGACAAAGTTACTTATCTTTTTAGCTTCAATAACATCATAATACAGACAGTACCCTTTCCATTACTAACATTTCAGAACTCCACACAAGAATACTCTTTACACTTGTAATTCTTTTTTAAATCCAAAGATGGCCAGCGCGCTATGACCAGTGGTGGGAATGTAAATTTATCTCTGAAGGCATAATTGACCAAGGTAAGCACTGTTCAGCCTTAAAGTTTACTCTGCCTAGTCTCTCAATAGACGCCAGTTAATCTGGGTATTTCAAGTCATTTGTTTTTATTTAAGGTTTCCAGCATGTGCTGTTGAGCTGAAATGTTATTCTAAAGATTTTTATATGCTTGCTTTTATAAACCTGCTTGAGATAATGTTGGGTCACAGTGAGCTGCATAGGAAGTATAGGATACCCAGTCATGATTAGAAGGCAATCTTATAGAGCAGTTTGGATAATAACATAAGCCATGCATGTTTGTCTATGGCAGTATAAAATTTTAAGAATTTTATTGTGTTGTGCCCTTTTAACTGTCATTCCAGACTTAGTAAGCAATTCTTTAACTAATGCATCATAACATCCTCAGCGAAGTAATAACAGTTATGATCTATCACTGAGTACTGATGTGCAATTGATATTGGAAAATCAGTGAACTATGTTCGAATGAGTTTGATAAATGATGATTAATCTAATCCAAGGTTAATTATTTAACATTATAAAAACTTTTTTTAACTAGTCCAATTTTTTTTTTAAACAATAGGTGGCGGATTCCGCGATAGCCTCTCTGATATTTCTGAAGAGCTATGCCCAAGTTCTGGGGACAGTCCAGTGCCTTTGCCCTTTTTTGTAAGGACATCTAATCAGGTATGTTAAAATCTAACTGAAGAAAACAATTGAAGACTTCTTTTTTCTTCTTGAAGACATTGACTTATAATGCAACTCTCTGTAAAATCTCTTGCTTACCTTATCTACATCAACCGATTTTTCTATCTCTCTTGAAACTCTTGTTTGAGAGATTAGAGAATATGCTAAGTTAGAAAAAATGGAGAAATATGTTTCATGTATTGCTGGCAGCTTTCAAGGTAGCAGAGCAAACTTTGCTGTCCAAACCTTCACTTCTGATGAGGTTCAAGAATGGGAACTTAGCCCTGCCAAACTTTTCAATCATAAGGATTTTCACACATTAATCATGATCACCACCAAATTCTAGTTAGAAAGGGGTGAGAGCATCAACACAAGAGATTCAGCTCTGCGATTATATATGAGTATCAGTGCCTCAGGAGCTCAGGATCTCTCAACAGGGTGCCTCAGCCTCCCCGAACAAGACCTCTTTCCAAATGAATGAGGAGGAGTATAATTCAAAAAGTGCTTGCGACTGGATTTCCTTCCTGTCAGCCATATATTTAATCCCCTTGTCAAGTTTTATGTTCTTCCCTGTTTCTGCATGGAGAGAAAGCAGAAGTTATGAATCCTTACATTAGTTTGTGTGCAAAGAACAGAAGGACAGGTTTTGTGCAGGGTCGTAAAGGCAGGTGTCAAAAAGGAAAATGGTCTAAAGGAAAGTTTGTATTGTCTACTCTGTTAGAGAATAGAGGTTTCTCTTTTTTTCCCTGTCCTTGGGAAAGCTGACTTTCTGCAGTCCCTCAAATCACACAATAGAATCCTCCACTAACTGAGAGCTCCATTTGGTGGGGGCAGGAGGGTTTTTACTGGTCAGCTAACCATTCCTGTGGATTCTGCAATCTGAAAATTAAAAGCATTGCTGAATGTTTCTGAAATATACCACAATTCCTATAATCAGAAATAATCCTTCTGATTAAATGGCCCTATCAGTGCAAATTGGCTGGGGAGCCTGGTGTCAGGTTCTTAATTGCTTTGTTAATGGATGTAGGTTTGCCTGCTGAGTTGGAAGGTTCTTTTTCAGACATTTTGTCACCAGTTGGTGACATCATCAGTGAGCCTCCGGATGAAGCACTGGTGGCAGGGCCCACTTTCTATTTATGTGTTTAGGTTTCCTTGAGTTGGTGATGTCATTTCCTGTGGTGATGTCATTTCCTGTTCTTTTTCTCAGGGGGTGGTAAATGGGATCCAAGTCAATGTGTTTGTTGATAGAGTTCTGGTTGGAATGCCATGTTTCTAGAAATTCTCGTGCATGTCTCTGTTTGGCTTGTCTTCGGATGGATGTGTTATCTCAGTCGAAGAGGTGTCCTTCCTCATCTGTATGTAACAATACTACTGAGAGTGGGTCATGTCATTTTGTGGCTAGTTGATTATTATTTCAATGATCACTATACACAGCAGCACAGAGGAGCTACGAAGAGCAGAGGAAAATCACCCATACAGTGTATTCAAAAAGAAGGGTTCCCAATGAACTCAGTCCATCAATTTCTCAGCAACAAACCAAACAAGCAGACAAAACATGTCCAGAAATCCTAGCCACTCTCCCCTACATCAAAGATATCTCTGAAATGACTGCCAGACTACTCTGACCTCTTGGCATCATGGTAGCCCACAAACCCACTAACACACTAAAACAGCAGTTAATGAATTTGAAAGACTCTAATCAGACAACAAGCAAAACTAATGTCATTTACAAAATACCTTGCAAGAACTGTAACAAACACTACATGAGACAAACAGACAGAAAACTAGCCACCAGGATACATGAACATCAACTAGCCACAAAAAGACATGACCTATTCTGACTAGTATCCTTACATACAGATGAGGAAGGACACCACTTTGAATGGGACAACACATTCATCCTAGGGCAAGCCAAACAAGAACATGCACGAGAATTCCTAGAAGCATGGCATTCCAACTGGAACTCTATCACCAAGCATATTTACTTGGACCCCATTTACCACCCCCTGAGAAAAATAACCACAGGCATTGACATCACTAACCCAAGGAAACTTAAACACATAAATAGAAAGCGGGCCATGCCACCAGAGGCTCACTGATGATGCTACTTAGTGTGGTGACAAAACATCTGAAAACATACCTTCCCACTCAGCGAGCAAACCTACATCCAGAACCTCAACCTGAGCTCCTCAAAACTCGCTGCTTTTTTGGTGATAAAGAGAAGGAGGAAAAGTTGCTACTTGGCGGTCTGTGTTCCTATCCCAGAAACCACCTTTCAATTTTGCTGAGGCTAAGGTAATGTGATTTTGCCTCAAATTCAAAATGGATGTTTAAGTCCTGAGAATTATATAGCAGTTTGACTCTTTGGTGAATAGGAGATTGTGGATTAAAATCCAATTCCAGGATTTAAGGATTTAATCAAGGTTCATTATTTAGTGCAATGCAAAGGAGATTCCTGTTTTTCAGAGTTGCTATCGTTTAGTTGAGATGTTTCATGGGCAGACTTTGTTTTCTTAAGTGTTTGCGTATGAGATTAGTGTGTGCTCCTGTTCCATGTAGTTTGTCCCAATTTGAGTAATCTCCAACAGAAAACTGTTTGAGGTGATGGTGTAGGGATAATCCAGGAACCACAACAATATTCTGGGGGCATGGGTTCAAATTCCATTAAAACAGATATAATGAAATTTGAATTGAATAAAAATGCTGGCCAAAGAATTATCATGTAACCATTGTCGATTGTCACGAAAACCCATCTGGCCTTTTTAGGAAAGGAAATATACTATCCTTTCTTGGTCTGTTTTACATGTGACTCCAGACCCACTGGAGTCTGTTTGACACAACTGTCTTCTGAGCAATTAGGGATGGCAGTTAATGCTGGCTGAGCCAGTACCTCCAAATCCCATGCACAAATTTATATAACTCCTATTGTAACTCTTCAAATCAAATGCAAAATACAGCTGCCTTACACATTTAACCTGTTAAAAGCCCCAAGTTATTTTCTAAATATGATGATATTAGGCTGATATGAATCCTGTTTTATAGCTTTTCAAGTCATTTGTTTGAGGTGTGGAACCATCACAATTCAAGGAAGGAGCAGTGAGATTAATTTCATATGGAAAACCCATTGAACTTTGACATCCCTATTGTCCATGATGAAACAGGAAAATGAACCAACTGGTATATCACAGGCCTTTTTGTTGATGGTTTATCCTTCGTAAAGAAGCTTGTGAACTCCATACATGGCTGTGATTGTCCGTATTTCAGTCAGGTATCTGCCTAAGTTTCAGGTCTGTCGGGCATTGTTAGTGCCAAAGTCCCATGACATGGAGGAGCCATTTTGAAAGCAATTGAGTCCATTTTATAGAAGAGTTTAAAGTGTTGCAATATTTTCATGCCTGTAATGGTCTTGTGATATAGCTGTTCAGGTAAATATAAAAGATCTTGTTAATTAAGTGATATTAAAGAATGTCTTGTTTCTAGATCAATATTTAGCTCTGTCAATGTTACAAAAAAGATTAATTGTTTACTAATGTCATTGCTGTTTATGGCATCTTGCTATACAGAAATTGTTATTTTCTTCCATCAAAATTCACTGACTGTGAAATATTACTGTATTTGGTCTTGAGGAAGTGAACTTTCAGTTTCAATCTTTAGCACCTTTTGGCTTGAGGGCAAAATTCACAACAAAAAAATCACAAAATACAAAATAAGTTGAGATACAACAGTGACAATTTAATAATTTTCTGCTTTTGTTGATGTATTTAGAAGAGTCCTAGTAAAAATTGCTGTATGTTGGCTATATAAAATTCAAGTAACTGCATCTTGGGAGTTACCTTTCGTGGAGACTAAACAAAATTTAATTTCTGTTTGTTCTCCTTTCCCCAAGGGTAACAGTACTGGAGAAGCACGAGATGTATATGTTCCCAATCCATCCTGCAAAGAATTTGGAAAGTATGAATGGATAGGCCAGCTGATGGGGGCTGCATTGCGAGGACGCGAGCTTTTGGTAATCATTTTGTTATAAATGCAAGGTTTTATAAGACTGTTTCCTGGGATTGTTCAATTTAGGGTGAACTGGAGGAAATCTCTGAACTACTGTCATCTAGGAGGACAAGCATAGCAGATACATGGGAATGCAACCACCTGCAAGTTCCCTTACAAGCCATGAGCAATCCTGATTTGATAATATATTGCCGTTCTTTCATTGGTTCAACATCTTGGATTATCCTTCCCTAACTGGATTGTGGTCTACCTAAAGCAAATGGACTGCAGTGGTTCAATAAGACAGCAAATACAGAAAGCTGGAGAAAATCAGCAAGTCAGGTAGCGTCTTTGGAGGGAGAAACAGAGTTAATGTTTAGAGTCCAGAACGTTTCTCAGAGTATTTTGATTTTATTCACATATTGAATACGGCAGCTGAGCGCTACTTTCTCTTGTGCATTTTATGGATTAGTAATATATGCTAGCCCAGCCATGAATGAATGAAACAAAAATGCCTGTTTTGAATTCTGTTGGCGGGGCTTGCTTCTTTTAAGATTAAAGAGACACTTGAGTTTTATTTGATTGGGAAGATGTTTCATGCTTTTGTAAAATGTGAATGTAAACAGTGAATAGACTGTTAGTTTCCGAAATTCCAGGAAGGTGTTAGATTTATGAGGTTTTGGAAATGTTTACACACTTAAACTGTTTAGTTTCAAGATAAACTGAATTTGGAATAACTGAAGTCAAAAGGATAGCTAATTAGCATTTCTGTCTGGTTAGAAGGCCTGTGCGATTTATGTTGCTGAGGTGATGGGTTCTGAGAGGATAAGAGTCCAAAGTAAGTCATTGTAAGATGAAGTTGCGGGTATTCCGAAAGTATCTCTGCATTTCAAAGCAGGATGCAAAGTATGTTTTCTTCAAGGGCTATTTTACGATTGATGTGGTTACATTTTGGTTCTCGGGTTCCATTTTCATTCTTACTAACTCCTTTATTATTGGTACAGTCACACAAAAACAATATCTTTTGTATTTGTGTTGATATATCTGATATGTGGTTTCACACAGCAGCAGCATTAGAGGTATCTATCAATATGTCAGAAGGGCTTTTCCCCAAAACATCGATTTTCCTGCTCCTCGGATGCTGCCTGACCAGCTGTGCTTTTCCAGCATCACTGTAATCTTGACTCTGTATCTAACAATATGTTCAGTTATGTTCAGCATAATTTGACAAGGATATTTTGTCAAAACATCTGACACTTTTACGCAGGTCTATCACCAATCATAAAGATAAATGAAGTCACAACTAATCTGTTTCTATCATGTACTCTCAAAAATTAGTTCCTTTTTTTAACTGCAGTTCAGGGTCAATTTTAACAATTTATACTGTTCCTTAAAATTTCCCCCTCTATATTTAAACCCATATAAAGTAGCTTCTGAAGATATGCAGTCTTAAGTTAGAGATTCAATTATTTGTACTAATTTTTATTATTTCGATTACAAGTTTTCCTGGCTCCTAATCAGTTGAGTATTCCTTTTCTTGGCAGGCTTAAATCTGTACTGTATCTTGTGCAGCCTTCCTTTTCTCTAAACCCCTTTCAGATTCAGCTTTCCTTTTATCCATATTGCAGACTTTTCCTGCTCACTTAGCACACTTCTGGCAGCCAGTCCATCTACTCCTGCTATCTGCCTTGCAGCCACCAACTCTCCCCCTCTTCCTCTCCCACTCCCTTTGAACGCCATTTCTTCTTCCCAGCCCACAACATCTTGCAGCCAGGCCCTAGCAATTTGTATGTAATTTTTATCAGCTGATTTTGTGACTGCAATAGTGAACATGAAGCAAGCTGTGTTCGGAATAGTAAAACATGGGTTTTTTTTAATAGATGCTATTCTCCATACTGCACTTGCATAACCTCAGGAGCTAATTAAAGGGACATAGTTCACACTTAAGGTTCATTTAGCATTGGTAGAGATCAGGAAATATGTTGTTTGCCTGTTTTCCCAACCAAAGAATGGCACTACGAGACATACATTAATTACAAGCTTCTACAAAATAGAAGAACTGTAGCGAGTGATGGGTGGTTTCTATAGCTTTCACCTTTAGTTAACTAGATTCTACCTTGCGGCAAAGCACCATAATTCTAATTGGGGGAAGATTGTATGATTTTATCATTTCTAATTTAGAAGTGATGCTAATTGTTCCTATTTACCATTTTCCCTCTTTTACTCTTTGTAATCTTGTTGATGTCCTTTGAAATAGGTATTCCCCCTTCATTTTAATTTGTGAACTTTACGACGTATGTTTCTTGGATACACCTTGGCAGTAGCTTCCTCACGTTGCTGCCAATGCTATTTGGCTCAATAATTGTCTTTAGAATCTTATAAATTTGGAGTCTATAGTTTATTGGGGTATTGGTGACATAGTGATAATGTTATTGGTCTTGTAATCGAAAAACCCAGGCTAATTTTCAGCGACCCAGCAGGAGGTAAAATTTGAATTCAATTAATAAGAAAAATGAAGTTAAATGTAGTCTTGGTAATGATGACTGTTAACTGTCCTCAACTGCCATTAAACCCCTTCTCGCTTGCTAATATCCCTCAGGGATATCTTGTATCTCTTAGGAGTAACATGAGCTGTGGATAAGAGAGTCTATAGACATACTGTACTTGGATTTCCAGAAGACATTTGATAAGGTGCAACATCAAAGCTTATTTTAGAAAATAAAAGCTCATGCCATGGGAAAACAGATGAACATAAATCGAAGATAGGCTGGCTTGCTGGCAGAAAATGCAATACATAAACAGCTCTTTGTTGAATTGGCAGGATGTGAAGTGTGGAGTCCCCACAAAGGTCTTTGCTGAACTGTCTGCTTTATACATTTTACATCAATGAGCTGATTGAGGGGAACAAAGGCATGATAGCTAAATTTGCGAGCAACACCATAGGAAAGTATGATATAAAGAATTCTGGGGTTTGCAGATGGAAATAAATATATTGAATGATTGAGCAAAAAGAAATCTGTCAGTTGATTTGATTTATTATTGTCACGTGCATTTTCAGAGATACAGTGAAAAGTATTGTTTTGTACCAGCTAGATAAATCATATTTTACAAAGTAGAACAGAGTAATTGAACAGTATATTCTGTTCAATATACTGTTACAGCTACAGAGAATGTGCAGACAAAGATCAACTCTAAGAAATGACAAGTCCGTTCATAAGATTGATAACAGTGGGGAAGAAACTATTCTGAATATGTTAGTATGGGTTTTCAAGCTTTTGTATCTTCAACCTGATGAAAGAGAGTATAACTAGACTGGGAGAGGTCCTTGATTATATTGGCTGCTTGCCTGAGGCAGCGGGAAGTGTAGACAAACTCATTGGATCTGGTCTTTGTGATGGACTGGGCTCCATTCACAACTCTCAAATTTCTTGCAGTCTTGGGCAAAGTAGTTGCCATATCAAGCTGTGATGCAACTGGACAGGATGCTTTCTGTGGTGCATCTACCAAAATTGGTAAGTGTTGTTGTGAACATGCTGAATTTCCTTAGCCTTCTGAGGGAGTAGAGGATTTAGTATGCTTTCTTGACTGCAGTGTCATCATAGATGGACCAGGCCAGATTGTTGGTGATATTTATTCCTAGGAACTTGAAGCTCTCGACCACCTCTACCTCAGCACCATTGATAGAGACGGGACACGTCAGCCACTGTGCTTCCTAAACTTGATGACCAGCTCCTTCATTTTGCAGACATTGAGGGAGAATCTGTTGTCCTTACAGCATGCTACTAAGTTGTCTCTCTTTCTTTACTCTTTCATCATTGTTTCATCCAACTACTACAGTAGTGTCATCAGCAAATTTGTAAATGGAGTTCGAGCTGAATTTGGCCAGACAGTCGTGAGTGTATAAAATGTATAATAAAGGGCTGAGTACACAGATTTGTGGGGCACCAGTGTTGAGGATTATTGTGAAAGAGGTGTTTATCCCCTGTCCTTCTGGATTACTGATCAGGAAGTCATGGGTCCAGTTCTGGGGTGGGAGACAGAGTCCTACATCTCGGAGTGTGGGAATGAGTTTGGTTGTGTAATGTAAGAAAATGCGAAGTTGTTCACTTTGATAAGGTGGATTAAAAAGCAGACTATTATTTCAATGGAGAGCAACTATGAAATTCCAAGGTATGGACGGATTTATGTTCCAGTGCTTGTGTTACAAAAAGATGCTGTAGATACAACATATAATCACGAAGGCTAATGGGATACTATCCTTTTATTACAAAAGGAATCAAGCATAAAAAGGAAGTTAATTTTCAGATATAAAGAGCATTAATGAGACCATGTCCTAAATATTGTATGCAGTCTTGGTCTCCTCTTTAAGGAAGGATCTAAATGATTTGTGGACAGTTTAGAGAAGGTTAAATGGACTGATAACTGTAACAAGTAGGTAGATTACACATGTTGGGCTTGATTTTACTGGAGTTTAGAGCAGTGAAGGGTAACTTGATCCTGAACAGAGTTAACAAGGTAAATTTGGAAAGGATCTTACCTTTTGTTACTAAGTCGAAGACTAAGGGACACTGTTTTAAAATTTAGGCATCACGCAAAGGGGAGTAGATCAGTTTAGGATATCTGGTCAGCGTGGATGAGTTGGACCGAAAGGTGTATTTCCACACTGTCAGACTCCATGCAGCTCCCTGACTTGGAAAGTTGTGTATATCAATGAGATCATGTCTCGTTCTTTGGAATTTCAGTGAATAAATGCCCAGTTCTCCTGGGATAATCCCAGGGATCTGTCTGGTGAACATTATCCATGGTGTTCCGGATGGAAGTGAGAGTTTTTTTCTGAGAGTTTTGTGACCTTGAACACTTTGCCTCAGAAGACAACAGAGGCAGTGTTATTAAGTATTTTTTTAGGGCCAAGATAGATTGTTTCTTATTCAGCAAGGAAATCAAAGTTTATCAAGTTTATCAAAATTTATCATGTATATGAGGGGATTTACTAATAAGTTGATTCAGCTAATTCAGTGTTCCTGGAGTCTTTTTTTACAGAAAACAGTGTGCTTGAGAGAGAGTTCCCATAATGCTAATGGAAATTTGTTTGCATTGGAAAAATTGTACAAGTAAATATAGAAGCATTAGCCTGCTTTCAGTTGAAAGAATCAGATTTTTTTAATGTAAGGAAAACACCCTACATTTCAGTTCACAACAATCCTGAATGAAGTGAGATATAGGAGCACAGTGTTCCTGGAGCAAGAAATCAATTCAGAAAAAGGTTGTCTCAGTGCATAGGTTTAGTTTAAACGTTCCTCAGGAAGTGTTTCATTAAAACCCTGAGGGGATTATTTGAAACTGAGAAAGTTGAAGCGCTGTTGTGTGAATACACAAGGAAAAGTCTATCAAACTAAGAATTGAAAACTGCAATTAGTCAAACTGATAGCTTTGATAGAGAAGGGAGTGCCCCGCTGAACTTGAGCACTTGAATGTAGAAGGACTGAACAGTAAGCTTGCATATGATACAAAAATTGGTGGGTGGTACATTGTGAGGAAGATCACCTTAGACTACAAGAGGATATAGGCGGGCTGATCAGGAATTCGAGTTAGAGAAATGTGAGATGATGCACTTGGGCAGGATGAACGAGGCAAGGAATTAAGTGATGAATGGTAGGACCCTGGGAACCACCAAAGATTAGAGGAACCTTGGTCTGCATGTACTCTGGTCCCTCAAAGTATCAGGACATGTGGATATAAGTGATTAGGAAGACATATAGTATACTTGCTTTTAGTAGTCCAGACATAAAGTTTAAGAGTAAGGAGATAATGTGCGAATTGTATAAAACATTGGTTGGGCTACAGCTCGTAGAGTATTGTGCTCTGTTCTGGAATCCATATTATAGAAGGAATGTGATCGCACTGGAGGGGGTACAGAGTAGATTTATCAGGCTGTTGTCTGGGTTGAAGAGTTGATAATGAAGAGAGATTGGACAGATTAGGATTGTTTTCCTTTGAGCAAAAGAGATTCAGAGGGGACATGATTGAGATGCATAAAATTGAGGGCACAGAGAGGGTAAACATGAAGAAACCTTTGAAAGGATCAATGATTAGGGAGCATAGATTTTAAAGTATGGTGCAGAAGGTTTAGAGGAGATGTGGTGGAAAGGGTAGTAAAGGCAGAAGCACTTATAACATTTAAGGGTTTGTGCAGGGAAGGTCATGTCTCACCGACTTGAATGAGTTTATTGAGGAGGTGATAAGAATGATTGATGAGGGAAGGCAGTGGATATTGTCTATATGGATTTTGATAAGGTACCTCATGGCAGCCTGGTCCAAAAGGTAGAGTCTCATGGGATCAGGGGTGAGCTGGCTAGGTGGATACAAAACTTGATCATAGAAGACAGAGAGTAGTAGTGAAAAGGTGCTTTTTGGAATGGAGATCAGTAACTAGTGGTGTTCCATAGGAATCAGTGCTGGGACCTTATCTTGTTTGTAATATATATAAATGATCTGGAGGAATATGTAGATGGTCTGATTAGTAAGTTTGCAGATGACACCAAAATTGATGGAGTTGCAGATAGTGAGAAAGATTGTCAAAAGATACAAAGAAACACAGATTACAGATTTGAGCAGAGAAATGGCAGATGGTGTTTAATACGAACAAATGCAAGGTGATGCAGTTTAGAAGATCAAATTCAGGTGTGAGTTATACAACAAATGACAGAACCTTTAACAGCATTGACATACAGAGGGATCTGGACATACAGGTCCATGGATCCTGGAAAGTGGCAACACCAATAGATAAAATGGTCATGACGGCATATGGCATGTGCTTGCCTTCATTGACTGAGGCACCAAATATAAAAGTTGGCAAGTTATGTTACAGCTGTCCAAATTTGGCCTAACTAAAGTTTTGGAATATTGTGTGCAGTTCTGGTTGCCACACTACCAGAAGGACATGGATGCTTCAGAGAGGGGACAGAGAAGGTTTACCAGAATGTTACCAAGTCTGAAGGGGTTTGGGTGTGAGGAGAGATTGGATAAACTTTGTTTTCACTGGAAAGATGGAGGCTGAGGGGCAACCTGATAGAAGTCTACCAAATTGTGAGAGGTGTAGATGGGGTGGATAGTCAGAGGTATTTCCCAACCTGGAAAGGTCAACTCCAAGAGGCACAGATTCAAGGTGAGAAGGGGAAAGTTTAGGGGAGAGTACAGGGAAAATCTTTCACCCAGAGGATGGTGGTGCCTGGAACACACTGCCAGTGGAGATGGTGGAAGCAGACACATTAGCAACATTTAAGGTGCATCTTTATAGACACATGAATATGAGGTGAACAGAGGGACAGATACTGCGTATGGTTAATAAGTAGTGGTCCTAAATAAGGATTAGGAGTCAGCCCAAACTTGGTGGGCCGAAGGGTCTGTTCCTGCGCTGTATTGTACATTAAGTATTTAGATTTTCGCTCATTAACATTCTGACTCCATGATTCTATTGTAAAGGTATGTTGAGATATAATTTATTAATTTATGGAATATTTTACTGTTGAAATTTTTCTCATTATTATATGTAAATAGCTTTGTTCTGTTTTATCATTTATTTCGAGCAATTATCTCCTGTTTTTATAGTTAAATTTGTTTATCTTTCAGTGAAAGGCCACCTTGTTAAATAAAAACAAAACAATATTTGATCTACTAAGCCATATTTCAGTCAGCGATCTGACTTGTCTGGTAACATCAGCTGGGATCATAACAGAAGGAATATGCACAATCCATCTTTTTAACTTGAGTACTTTCAAGCCTAATGAGAACTATATGCATGTTTGCCAGGTGCTGGCTCTTCCTGGAATGATATGGAAACAACTAGCAGGAGAAGAAGTGAGATGGTCGAAAGACTTTGCTGCCGTGGACTCTGTCTTGGTGAGTTGTAAATAATTCAAAACTCTCTCTCTCTCTCTCTCTCTCTCTCTCTCTTTGTCTCTCTCTCTCTCTCTCTTTCAATTGACAACTATTGACAATATGATGAATGCAATCTGCTAGAAGTTCATCCTGCAACATGCTATTGTAGTTCATGACATCCACTACAGTTTAGTATAATAGTTGTGTTGGTTACATGAAAAATGAGATAATAAAAATCACTTTATCTTTGAAACTTTGGTTTAAATCTTAACATGGGAAAAGGTAAGTCCTTTGCACATCTGGTTGTGATAACCTGTGTAAAAGGAAATTTGCAGTGTGTCAAAAACAACAACTTAGAGATCATAGAGATGTACAACACAGAAACAGACCCTTCAGTCCAACTCATCCATACTGACTAAATATCCTAAATTAATCTAATCCCATTTGTCAGCACTTGATCCGTTTCCCTCCTAAACCCTTCCCATTTAAATACCCATCCAGATGCCTTTTAAATGTTGTTGTTGTTGTACCAGCCTCCATCACTTCCTTTGGCAGCTCATTCCATGCATGCACCTCCCTCTGTGTGAAAAAGTTGCCCCTTTAGGTCCCTTTTAAATCTTTCTCCTTTCACCTTCAACCTTGCCTTCTAGTTTATATAAGCCCTGAAGAAGGGCTTATGCCCGAAACGTCGATTCTCCTGTTCCCTGGATGCTGCCTGACCTGCTGCGCTTTTCCAGCAACACATTTCCAGCTCTGATCTCCAGCATCTGCAGACCTCACTTTCTCCTTCTAGTTTATATATTTCATTTATATATTTCATCATTGAAGCACCTTCAGATTTTTTAATATGGGTGCATTATAGGATAAAACGTGATACTAAATCACCATGAGCAATTATTAATACAGGTAATGAAAAGGTTGGTCAGAGATTTTAAGCTGTATCTAAAGGGAGGGGACAAGTAAATAACTGGTGTGTGAGTGCTGCTGGCCCTCAAGTCAATATTTGTTCAGTCACATTTTTTTCTGTCCAGGTCATAGATTGTTAACATTACCAGATCATTACTGCTGCTAATGGTCTTTTTTTTTCTTACTGTCAGTACAGATTGAATACTCTTTTTTTTGTGCTGACATTTTTGATAGTTTCTGTAGTACTTTCTTATCAAGCAACACAGGTAGTAGAAGTAATGGACTTCTCACAGTTTGAGAGAGTGGGTAGAATATGAAGGAATTGGAGTTGTACTGTGAACCTGGGCATCGAGGAGGATAGAAAGGTATAAAAACAACAAAACTTTGTCAGCTGTGAGTTTTTAACCAAAAGCTACCAATAAAATGGTTTAGTTTCTTCCATTTCTTATTTTAATTACCTATCTTCCTCTTCCCCCTCTTCCTCAACCATTGCTCCCTACTCCCCAAAGTGTCTCTCACATTGTTAATACATAATATTTTTCCATTCAAGAAGAGTGGAAAGAGCACATGACTCTCTTCAGCATTTTTTTAAAAATCCGAATCGTTTATACTGTCTGTTTATTGTATTCTGCCTGAAAAAATATGCTGCTACCTGGTAGGAATATGTACTTACAGCCTGCTCAGCCTGTACGAATGCACATTATGTATAGCTCTAGTTAGCTGGAGCACATTCCAACTGCAAAATGCACTGTAAACTGCAGATTATCGGTGATAGTAAAATTGTATTAAGATTTCAGTGAGGTGCAGTATTCCTTTTAATGTATCTAGTTAATCGAAGCAATGTTGCATACAAGCTTTGAAACACTGAAGCCAGTCCTTTTCTTTCTGTGCAGGTGAAACTGCTGGAGGCAATGGAGAGCATGGACAAGGAGACATTTGAATTTAAATTTGGGAATGATCTCACTTACACCACTGTACTTAGCGATCACTCTGTAGTGGACCTGAAACCTGATGGCAGCAACACCGTTGTCCAGTATGAGGATCGAAAGGAGTTCATTCAACTGGTTCAAAAAGCAAAACTAGAAGAAAACAAAGACCAGGTAGCTATAGAGTCAAACATTGCAGAATAAATAGAAAAACAGGAGGAGGAAGTAGTATAATGATTCAGTGCTGAAACATGATTAAGTCTTTGTTGTACTTTTATTGATAAGTATCTTGTACACCATATTTCAAATCAGATCAGGCAGACATTCTAATTCTAATCTATTTTAAGCAGGCTATATTTGGAGTTAGTTTAATTAGTGCAGAAACTTCAAGAACAATTATTTTGCAAAGAATTAATAGTTACATGGACAAATGTGAATTGATTAAAGAGAGCATATCTACCTGTAATTGCTTTACTATTTTTTTGTGGAATTTTTTGAAGTTGCAGCAGAGTGTTGGTGAGGACAATGCTGTTGGTGCGAAATACGTAGACTTCCAAGAGATATTCAATACAATAGACTTGTGAGGAAGGTTATAGCTGAAGAGTAATGTGTACATTAGCAAAGTGATACAAAATTGCCTGGGAAGTAGAAAACAGAGTATGGTTAATGGGTATGTTTTTGGGGCTGGAGGAAGGATACACTGGAGTTCCTCAGGGGTCAGATATGATCCCTTGTTTTTCTGGTATATGTAAGCAGTCTCGATCTTGACACTTTTAAAGTTTATGGCTCACAAAACCTAGGAGTATTATAAACTGTGAGGAGGACAGTGTAGAAGGTCGTTGACAAGTTGGTGGAGTGAGTGAGTAGATGGCAAATGGGGTTCAATGCAGAGAAGTTTGAGGTTGATGTACTTTAATGAGAAGAACATGGAGAGACAGTTTTTTTTAAAAGTATATATTATTTTCAAAAGTGTGCAGAAGCAGAGACATCTGGATGTGTATGTGCATAAGTGATTAGAAGTGGCAGGACAAATGGAGAAATCAGTTTTTAACAGGTATAGGGTACCAGAGCGGGGAGGTTATGCTGAACCTTTATACGATATTAGTTAGCCTTCAGCTATTTTATTGTCTATGGTTTTGGCCACTATGTGGTTTAGATAGGATGTGAACGCATTAGAGTTAGTGCAGAAGAATTCGACAAGACTGGCTCCAGGGATGAGAAACTTTGAGGGCAGATTGGAGAAGTTAGGCCTGTTATCTTTAGAATCATGAAATCCCTACAGTGTGAAAACAGGCCAGTCAGCCCATTGAGTCCATATCGCTCCAGAAAGCATCCCACCCAGACCTACCTCCCTAACCTATCTCTGTATCCGTGCATTTCCCATGACGAATCCATCTAGCTTATACATCCTTGGACACTGAGCAATTTAGCATAGCCAATTCACCTAATGTGCAAACTTGGACTGTGGGAAATCCATAGAGACAAATTCCACACACACAGTCGCTCGAGGGTGGAATTGAACCCAAGTCCTTTGTACTGTGAGGCAGCAGTGCTAACCACTGATCCACGATGCTCAGAAGAAAGCTAAGCAAGATCTGATAGAAGCTTTTAAAATCGTGTGCAGTCCTGTCTGAGTAGATAGGGGCAAGCAGTTCCCACTCATAAAGGTTAAGAACCAGACAGCCTTGTTTTGAAGCAGTTTGGAAAAATAGCAGATATGAGCTTTGTGCTCAGTCGGAATTCTTGGAGCTAGTGCAGACACAATGGGCTGAATAGCTTACTTCTGCACCATGTTAATTCTGTGATTTTGATGACAGATGCACAAACCTTGCCCTGGTTTGATGACCTGTTTAATTTTAATTGTTACTTTTACATAAGGAAGTCTGTTACCCTTTTACCTCCTTCACTAGATGACAAAACTATTGCAGCTTCAACCAAATGAAAATCGCCTTTCAAAATATTTGGCTGTGTTTTTGCATCCAGATGTGCACAGCCTATTTACAATCTCTAGGGGCCAGTGCTTGTGGCTGATATTTTTTTCGCCTGCCTCAGATTCAAGCAATGAGAGCTGGTCTACTAAAAGTGGTTCCCCAAGCTGTACTTGACCTCCTGACCTGGCAGGAGGTCGAAAAGAGAGTCTGTGGTGATCCTGAAATTACAGTGGAAGCTCTCAAACGTTTAAGTAAGTAAAAAATGCCTTTGTTTTTGAGATTATTTTTTATTTGTTTTCTTTTTTCAGATTTCATGGTTTACAGACCATTCAGCATAAAGGATAAATGGCACTAGCTGCAGATAATTTTGAATGTACCATCCACACCATGTTTAAAAACTAATTGTCATAGATGGGCATTGTTTAAAAGGGGCCATTTATTGCCCAACCTTCATTGCCCTTGTGCAGATCGCTGGTGAGCTACATTCTTGAAATAATTGCACAGAGGCCAGTTTCCCATCGCCAGGTCACCCTTTATTTACATGTGCACAGTACAGGGGCTCTGGCTAGCCAGCTCAAAACCAGACCCTGTACTGAGGAGACCTTCTGAATTTTCTGTTTATATACTTTTAAAAATTTTATTCTGTATATCCACCACTTGGAAAAACACCCATTTGGCCAGGGAACCAGTGACAAATCCCCTGTTTATTTTTTTTTTCCCTTTATAATTTAACCCCCACACTACCACCTAAGTGCGGTAGTGCTTATTTTCTTCCCCAGCACCTATGATGTGTGTGTGCAGGTGTGAGACACAGTGAAAGACACAAAGTGCACGAATCATTTTTCAAATTCCACCACCAGGAAGATAGGAAAACACCCGGGTGGCCAGTGACAAACACTGCCCTTCACATCAAAGAGCAGTGCTGTGTGATCAAAACAGTGAAGGGGAGGGTAGGGACTAAATCAAAATAGAGTTGGAGGGAGAAATGATGCACTCCACTCCCTGCGGCGCCTACCTCTCCCTGAACAACTCCAGGGTGTTGGTGGACACCGCGTGCTCCTTCTCCATGGACACCCGGGATCCCCTGTTTATGTTTCTTTCGTAACCGTGGAAGAGGGGAACATTTCTGTTTGTTTTTTTTGTTTCTTTTTTACTTTTCTTTTTTAAATTTAACCCCCACACTACCACCTAAGTGCGGTAGTGCTTATTTTTTCCCCAGCACCCATGGTGTGTGTGTGCAGGTGTGAGACACAGTGAAAGACACAAAGTGCACAAATCTTTATTCAAATTCCACCACCAGGAAGATAGGAAAACACCCGGGTGGCCAGTGACAAACACTGCCCTTCACATCAAAGGGCAGTGCTGTGTGATCAAAACAGTGAAGGGGAGGGTAGGGACTAAATCAAAATAGAGTTGGAGGGAGAAATGATGCACTCCACTCCCTGCGGCGCCCACCTCTCCCTGAACAACTCCAGGGTGTTGGTGGACACCGCGTGCTCCTTCTCCAAGGACACCAGGGATCCCCTGTTTATTTTTTTTTATGTGAACAATACTACAGGATTTATTTGAATTGAAGGGTTATAAAGCAAATATGCACAAATAATTCATGTCATTAAATGTCAAACATTCAAGCGGAGTGTTGAAAAATGGAGTTAGAGTAGATTTAGTATAGCTTTGGTGGTAGATCCCGTTTTTTTTTCTTTTTTCTTTTTTTTTTAAATTTCACTCCGTGTGCCACTCCTGTTCTTTTTTTTTCTTTTTTAACCCCACACTACCACCTAAGTGCGGTAGTACTTATTTTATCCCCAGCACCCATGGTGTGTGTGTGCAGGTGTGAGACACAGTGGAAGACACAAAGTGCACCAATCTTTATTCAAATTCCACCACCAGGAACATTCACCTTTTTTTTCTTTTAACCCCCACACTACCACCTAAATGCAGTAGTGCTTATTTTTTCCCCAGCACCCATGGTGTGTATGTGAATCTCCTGTTTATTT
>NC_057720.1:32767148-32774736 GCF_004010195.1 Chiloscyllium plagiosum | reverse complement strand
TTTATTTTTTTTTTTTATTTTATTAAACAAGTTACAAAACAATTTACAAAAAACATTGACAGCTGTACACGAAAGACAGCAGTTTTACAAGGGAGGGGAGCAGCAAAGCTAGGCCCCGAACCCTACCGTTCAACCATTTTACAGGGAGGAGGACAAACCTCAAATCCCAGTTCCACGTGTGACAAGACAATGACAATGACATTTATACATTAGACAATACCGTTACATACAAAAGTGCAGACAATACAGACCCAGCAAGCCCCCGCCCCTCCCACCTAGATCCCGTGTTTATATCTGTCAACCAGGGCTCCCTGATTGGCCCACATTAACAACCCCAAATCAAGGATCTCTTAGTCAGTGAGATCCACCTGGGTCTGGTTTTAATCACTGCAATTCTTAAACTGATTTAATCCATGAAATGAAGGTACTCCCATGAACTGTTTAGTATGGAGTTAGTTCCAAGTTTTTGATTGATCAATAATGAAACAAGGTTGCAATATTTCCAAGTTAAGGAATGTGGAGGTAGTGAGGTCCTAAAGATAGTGGAGGGATTTCTTTCCTCTTTTCCCAGTACAGTTTTCCTTCCCACCCAACAAATCAAGTAACCAAGAGAAATTCAAATGTGAATGTTGCAGAGACTAGACCATATCTTAAGATTTCTGCTTGGGAAGGAGTATCTCCTGGTTCAATATTGTAATTATTGGACAACTTGCATCTCCCATATATACTTTGTGCTTGTCCTATATGTTAATCAGAGGTACAATAAATACAATAAGATCTTTACAGAATTGATGCCTTGTAATTGTGATCTTGGCTGTAGCTGCAGGCACAAAGTCTGGAAAGTTTGCTCTGAAAAACATAGTGCAGATCAATCATTCAGGTAATAAATTTTCCATAGTTCTGCACATGATTGAGCAATTCACTCAGTGATGGTTATCTGCACTTAAGCTCTACATAACATGGTGAAGGTAGTTGCTTTTTTTTTGGAGAATCACCTTTTTTTGCATCATTTTTAGCTATCATGAATAAACAGTGTAAACTTCCAACAGCAAAAAAACAAGTATTTAAAGGAAACTCCCTGAAGTAGGAAGAGGGATATAAAAATGTGTTTTTTTTTTAAAATTGTGCTTAACTTGATATAATATATGTTTGTTTCTCTTCAAACTGATTTGCAGTACGTATTTAATCCAAATACATTCACTCTACATTTGATTATTTTGCACAGTGAACTGCAGTATTGCTCCTAAAACTTATAAAAACTGCTACCCATGCTTTGTATTTTAGATACCCAATACAACACACCTTGAGCTGAATCAGAGTGAGAGTGAATTGCTCCCAATTCCTTTATGTTGCTGCTCTTTAAATAACTACTAGAAAATGCACTTTTTTTTCCCACAATTTATATTTTTATGCATGAACTGCGATATCGAGCCTCTACTTTGCACTTGCAAAGATGGCACGGATCACAGCAGGAATATCTGATGTGGCACAATATGGAAGGTAAACTGATTTCCTGTCTCTCTCTGGGATGCCACAAATCAACCTTTATCCATGTCTCTTCAATTCAGGAAATATCATTCTGTGAAAGCTAAGGTTGTTTGGAGCAGACCTGTTAATTTAGCAAGGCATGAGTAAATATATTGTATGACCTAACTGTGATAATCAGTTATGAGCATCAGGGATTATTTCCACTGAAACTAAAGCCTCAGTTGAAATAACCCCAATTGCCCTATATCCTGTAGTGCTGCTATGATAGCTATATAGACACTTAAACTTTGATTAAATAGTACTAATGTTGAATTAGAAACTTGTGCGATAGTTTGTTCTATTCTCTTTGTTTAGCTCGCTTTGAAGAATTGGAGCAGTCTGATACCAGAGTCAAGTATTTTTGGGAAGCGCTCACAAATTTCACAAATGGTAAGTGGCCTCATTTAGAGTTACTTGTTAGTTGGTTAAACCAACTTTTTCCAGTGTCCGTAGTCTGAGTAATACCTACCTGTTTTCTAGTTTGAAGATTAGAGGAAATTTTGTATCATGTCTAACATAAGATTTATTCTGATCATTAGACCAAGTGGCTATCACTGTGTGTGACAGGTAAAAGACGTTGGAGCACTTTTGTTACCTCTGAAATGTTACACTACGAGCATATTGAAATTTAGTGAAATTCATGCACCTTAAAAAAACACAAATAACAATTACTGGTCAATAATAGCTATCATGGACATTGTGCTCTGGGGTTTGAGTATTCTGACCAGAGATTTGAGCACCTTTTCCAGACTCTCACTGCAGTGCAATAAGAGAGTGTGTTACATTTTCAGACATGCCAACATTTTGGGGGGAGCCATCAAGTTGATACTCTCTTTATTTGAAGATGTAAACAAGTTTTTTTTTCTCATTTAAAACCCTGTGTGATTTTTGCCTGCATGTGCCCCAAACAGCTATGGATTTGAATATCATATCCAGGCCAATATGAATCAGTTGAGCGGGATTTGTTTTAATACTGCTCTAAAGTACAAAATTGTGATTTGTATTGTTAGTAGACATTGTCTTGTTTGCACAAATGGCCTGTTGTACTAAACTGCTCATTGCTATTTGGCGTTTAAGTATAGCAGTACAAAGATTAAAGTCTTTTTGACAATTGTGGGGAAAAACAGGCGATGCTTCTTTTTTCTGTTTCCTCTCTAATTTATTTTTCAGAGGATCGCAGTCGATTCTTAAGGTTTGTTACGGGTAGAAGCCGTCTGCCTGCTCCGATATTCATCTACCCAGACAAGTTAGGGTAAGTACATTAGATTGTTGGATGGTGACTTACCCTGGGTACTTCAAAAGTGAGCTGGTTGATTGCCATCAATGACCTACATTCAATTGGAAACTATATAAAAAACTACAGTGAAAAAATGAAAAGCTTTCCAGAGGAGTGTTGTTGTGATTTACACTGTCAGTCTGCCATGATACAAATTACTGATCTCATTTGGTGGGGCGTGCTTTCAGGTGATGTTGTAACTAGAGGAGACTCACTGCAGAGCCTACCTGTGGAGCAGAAATGAAAAATGGTGGGATAACAGGATGCAGGCTCAGGATTTGGATTGTATTAATTCAAGTCTCATTTGTTAATTTTGCCTACAATAAAAACAAAGTGCTAGGGAAACATGGTAGGTCTGGCAGCGCCCGTGGAGAGATGAACAAAATGATCATTTCTGAAGAGTCATATCAGACTGGAACTGCTTCTTTTTGTTTCCCTTGATTTAAGTTGTGTATTTTCAGTATTTCCCACTTTTCGTTCAACTCTACCAGGACAAAGACAGTAGATTCATAGGAACATTACAGCTTGTCATCACCATTACACCATCTTGACTTGATGCTATGGTGCCATTTATTTACTTTTCTGGGTTAAAATCCTGAGACTCCCTGATAATAATATTATTCGTGCCCCTGCACCCCACTCCCAACGAACTACCACAGCATCTTAAAAAGACCATTCGCCACCTTCTCAAGGGCAATTTGGGATAGCCAATAAGTGCTGGCATACCCAGTGATACTCACACCCATGAACAATTTTTTTTAATACCCTGTTTTATTGTCCTGCCTGTGGAATATGGAGAAAGTGAGGACTGCAGATGCTGGAGATCAGAGTCGAAAAGTGTGGCACTGGAAAATCGCAACAGGTCAGCGAGCATCCAAGGAACAGGAGAATCGATGTTTCAGGCATAAGCCCTTCATCATTCCTGATGAAGGGTTTATGCCAGAAATGTTGATTCTCCTGGTCCTCAGATGCTGCCTGATCTGCTGTGCTTTTCCAACGCCATACTTTTCAGCTCTGCTTGTGGAATATGTCATTATTCACATTGCCAGGATACCTGGTAGTGATCCACATTTCATTGTCAGATAAGACCCGTGCTCTCATTGTGTAAGGATGGATCAGGATCTTCAGTTTACAAAGCTAAGATTCTGAGCCTTAGTCCACCTCTTGTTAACCCAGGTAAACAGATCTGAAAGATGACTGGGTTGATGTGTATCTGGGTTGGTGTGGAGGGGAGAGAAATGAACATATCTTAGTATTCTATGTGGTCGTTTAACATACATCACATGGTAATTCTGTCCCTGGTCAGGGTTATTAACATCTCTTGTGGTTTTTGCAGTATTTTATTGAGCTTATCTAGGTGTTACATCAAATATAAACTAAGTTGCATAAGTTATATGTTATATAGAATTTCTTTTTTAATTTTACAATATGTTAATATTTGCTATTGTTTCTTTGACAGCTCAGAGAAAACAGATGCTCTCCCAGAGTCTTCCACATGCTCCAGTACACTTTTTCTGCCAAACTATTCCAGGTTTGTTGCTTCTATTTAATCAAGAGTTTCTATTCCTGGTTTTTTTCTTTTTTTTTCCCTTTTCCAGAGGTCAGTCTTTGGATTTTAATGGACAATGTCAGTATTTTGTGCGTTATTTCACAAGTCTCATTATCATTAATCTAGCAGTGTCAGCTAAGCCCAAACTGTTTCTCTCTTGAGGCTCACATATGCCTGTGCATATGTTAGAGTAAGAGTTCATGAGCCTCGGCTGTTCTCGTTGTCCTTCCCACAAGTTATTGAAGTCAATTGTAGCACTCTAATTGCTGTCTCTTATGAGGTTAGATACCTTAGCATAAGACCACATCCAGTGGTGCCATAAACTAGTAAGTCATTGGGGGAATTATTGCAACTTTTCAAACTTCTCTTAGTCTGTGTGAATCATCACATCATGACTTCATAGCTTTTAGAGTCTATTGCTGTTTATTTCAAATGGTCTGAGCTCATGTATGAACCTTACAGATAGTTTGGCTGCACGAACAAAGCTTGTATTTACATGATGCATTTATCGTACAGTTGCAATGGAACATTTTTCTCAGATATAATCCTGTGGAATAATGTAGCCATATGTACTGGACTTGGCATCCCCGATCACAGATTTGTAGAGTATATTTGAAGGAGGCTATTTGGTCCAACATATCAATGCTGGATTTTTCAAAACACAGTCAAGTTGATCTATTCACTCATTCATCCTATTCTTTCCCTTCACGTATTTATCTGATTCCTATTTGAAACCTAGCATTGAATCTGCTTCCACTACCCTTAAGGAAATGTATTTCAAATCATACCTAGTCAATGGCAAGGGAACACAAGACACAGTAAGCTTACGTGGATACTTTTTGATCATTCAACCACTGAAAACTGTTCCTTTTTATTTGCTTTATGTAAAACTTGCAAGATTTTAAGGAATATCAAATCTCTTCTTGGCCCATTTTGCTCTTTCAAAAACACTTACACCCATTTATTCAGTCGATCCAAGAAACATAGGAAATATGAGCAGGAGTAGGCCAATCAGAGTGATCACACAGCATTGATTGAAATATTGAGTAGGATGTCAATGATGTGTGATTTGAGGGGAACTTGCAGTTGGTAGTGTTCCCATGTAGCTGCCGGCCTTGTCTTTCTAGTTGGTGGTGATTGCGGGTTTGAAGGGTGTAAAGTTGGAAGGGTGTTTTTCTGACTGGAGATCTGTGACCAGTGGTGTTCCACAGGGAGCAGTGCTGGGACCCTGTCATTTTTAACATATCTAATATATAAATGATTTGGAGGAGAATTAACATGATCTCTTTTGGTGATACAAAGATTCAGGGAGCTACGGACAGTGAGGAGGATTGCTAGAGGATACAGCAGGGTATGGATAGTCTGGAGATTTGGGTGGAGAAATGTCTAAGTAGCCTTAGTGAATTTCTTCTGTGCATCTTGTACTCCCTTTTGTTTTTGAGTGTCAGTGGCGAAGGGGCCTGAATGGCACTGCGTTCGTAGTCAAGCATGCTGCTTTGACCCAGATGGTGTGCAACCTCTTACATGTTGTTGGAGCTGCACTTCATGCAAGCAAGTGCAAAGTATACCATTCCACCCCTGACTTGCGCCTTGTAGATGGTGGAGAAACTTTATTGTGTCAGGAAAAGAGTTACTCACTACATCAGGGTGAGAAGTTAGGAATCTTGTAATGTTTTGAGATGCTTTACATTTTATTTGAGAGGGCAGTCAGGGTATAGGTTTAACATCTCCGTCAAAGAATAGTTCAGCATACCTTCAGAAATTGCAGCCTTGAACTTCTAGGTCTTGAACATTCAACCTTTTTTATTCTTAATTAAGCAGTTAACTGTGATGTGTGAAGATCTAGACTGAGTGGACCCTTATCACAGACAAAATTAAAAAGCAAATTTCAGTCAGAAGAGGCTACGTTGTGGAACCTTTATTTCAGTTAGCTTCATGAGACAGGAGTCAAAGAATAGAAAGAATTAGAGTGTAATTAAGAAGTGGAAGAATCATCTATACTTTCATGGAGTTCCCTGTCTTTAAGTTTGCAGTCTTGTCCTTTTAGTTGTTGATGTCAGGTGAAGAGAAGTCCGTTACACAGATTTTCTGAATGAGAAATTTCATTAACAATGTTTGTCCACAAGATGGTGGTGGAGGACACCAGTGTTTCCTAATCTACCCTGCCGGAGGTCTAGATGCAAATGATTAACTACTGCTTTTTTATTTGCAAAATTGCATTGGCAATGCTACAAGCTGCATTCCAATGTTGAAGGAACTGTCACTTTTTAGGTCGCTTTCACACAGCTCATAGTGGACCTTGATGTGACGATGCCAGTGTTGGACTGGGATGTACAAAGTTAAAAATCACACAACACTAGGTTATAGTCCAGCAGGCTTATTTGGAAGCACTAGCTTTCAGAGTGCTGTTCCTTCAACAGGTGGTTGTGGAATATAAGATTGTAGGGCATAGAATTTATAGCAAAGGTTTACAGTATGATGTAACTGAAATTATATATTGAAAAAGACCTGGATTGTTTGTTAAGTCTGTCATCTTTTAGAATAGGCATGTTGGTTCATACGTCATTCTTTCATACGTCAATTCCAGAACTTTCTTGACGTTACATTCTCAAGTGAACTTTAACAATAGGTGCCAGGTTGGCCCAGATAATGCATTGAAGGTGTGAGGTGCCCTGTGTGAGGCTGTCTGTGCACCAATGTTCAGACTGATTCTAATCTAAAAAGGGGATTTACAGAATCTTACATATATTCTTGCAGTTTTTGAGCAAATTAAAATGTAATTCTGCATATGCCAATTCACCCCACAAGCGTGCGTGCGTGTGTGCGCGTTGGGTGGGGGTGTGTATGAGTGTGTGTGAGTGTAAAGGGGTATAAGTCTGTGAGAAGGTGTGTGTAGGAGTTTATGTGTGAGTGTATGAGAGAGGGTCTGTGAGTATATCGGTCTGTAAGAGTGTCGATATGTGTTAGTCTGTCTGGGAATGAGTGTAGTGTAGTGGGGTCACCTGAAGTGTGACATGAACCCAAGGTCCCTGTTGAGGCCATTCTCATGGGTACCAAACTTGATGATCAGCTCTTCTCAGCCACATTGTTGCCTGTCCTGAAGTCCGCCTTGGAGAATGGTCACCTGAAGGTCCGAGGTAGAACGTCCCAGAGTGCTGAAGTGTTCCCCGACTGGGAAGTACCAGTCCTGTCTGTTGATTGTTTTGCGGTATCCATTCATCCGTTGCCATAGCCTC